>NW_027115249.1:2412782-2415953 GCF_000696795.3 Halyomorpha halys | reverse complement strand
TATCATGTCACTATGTCACCTACAGCAAATTTACTTGTTGTATACATGTGTATACAGTTGTAAATATCAATAAATAAATTATTAAAAAAAAAAAAGTAAGATTTAATAAAAATATACTGAAAGATCAGTATTAAGTGAATTTATCTTGAGAAATATATCTATATCTCAAAAACCATTCGATGTACAGATGTCTATTAGCACTCAAATTAAAGCTAGTTTAATGGACTCTAAAGTAGTTCATAAAGTTTCTCTTCGTAGGAGTAGTAGTTTTTTCATAGTTGTTCAGACAAATTTTCATTTGCCAAATTTATATTCATATGCGAATATCATAAAAACTACTACCCCTACGAAGATACGTGTCATAAACTGCTTTATAGTAAATTCAATTTCATTTATTTTGAGTGCTGGCCGACATGTGTAAATCTTATGGTTCTAGAGATATATGTTTTCAAAAATCAAACATTTTATCAAAAAAACTAGGAATTAACATTTTGTGAATGTTTTATGTCAAATATCATAAAAACTACTATTCCTACAAAAATAAACGTTATAAACTATTTTATAGTAAATTTAAATAGCTTTAATTTGAGCGCTGGTAGACATCTGTACGTCTTATGGTTTCTGGAATAAAGCTTTTAATAAATGAAACTTATTGTCCGAACAACCATAAATCAATGTATTTTAGCGAATATCATGAAAACTACTATTCTAACGAAGATAAAGGTCATAAACCACTTTATAGTACAATAAACTAGCTTTAATTTGAGTGCTAATAGACATCTATACGTCACATAGTTCCCGAGATATAGATTTCTCAAAATAAAGTCACTAACTACTAATTTTTCAGTACATTTTTATGAAAAATTGCTTTTAAAGATTATAAGGTTACAAAACAAGATGCCCAAAAAATCCGTTAGGAGCTCTTTGATATTTTAGGTATAACTCGGACTTTAAATTAAGCTGCTCACAATCCTATACTTTTGACATTTAGCATGCTAAAACTCTTTACATTTAACACATCATGAATACCCCTTATGAAAATCCTAAAAAAAAACATAAATACAATTCTAAGAGAATTTTTAAGAAAAATGAAATGTGACTATCAAAATTAACATAATGTATTACGATTTCTTCCAGAAACTAGTTAAAGTTAATTTTTATTTTTTGTTCTTGAATAATTACTATTTTCAAATTGGAAACCAGTAGCTATTTTGAAATAATTATACATAGCCTGCACCAAGCTACTTAAATATGTTAATTGGTGTCTCTAATTCCACTGCAGTGGGAGAGCACGCATGCAAGTCTGTATTTGGCTATTAGCAGATACTTTATTATCTGACGCTAAGGTTATAATTTAGTCTTTTATGTATAATTTATACATTTAAAAATTTAAAACATAATTGATTGAACATAAAAAAAAGAAAGAAAATAACATATCCTTGGAATTGATAAACATCAAGACAGTGCCGCTACATGTGACAAAATGTATTCATTCATAACGGGCTGCGAACATGGCCTCCGTTCTCAACCTCCTACGGTGGCCTGAACAGGGAGAAAAAAATAGTATATTTATGGTTGTATTGCATATAGGACGCCTACAGTTCAAGAGAAATCCATCAATAATAAGAGAACTCAACTTGAAGGCTCATTTTCATAATTGCTCATATTTAAAATATCTTTAATCGTGTTATTGAAATCTCAAGAAAAAAAAAAAAATTCAGTAATTTAACATAGGTTCTGTCGGTAATGTTTTGTAACGCTATTTAAAAAAATAGATATATAAAAACAACGTAAGTTATAAAAACAAATTTAAGTTAATATATCCTTTATACAGTTTTCATTGCTGACATCCCAACCCAACCTAACACTATCCTCACAACATATGCCGATAACACATTTCTATTGTTAGTGAATAATGATCCTTACAGTGACCCGTGAAGAATTCTTAAAATGAATTCCAATAAATCCCAACAAATCACATTTACCCTTCGTTACGACGAACCCATGACCTCTTGCCCTACAGTGCTTTAGCGCACTTGCTCAGCCTCCACTGGCTCACTACCAGTGATGCGGCGAGAGGGATACGCTGGGATCTATTGAGCTCGTGGGGGATGGAGTTGTTCAGATTTCCTCAGGTCGATTGTATAAATATTGTATATAACAGTGTAAATATGACTAGAGATTATTTTATTTTTATCATTATATTATTTTTTTTTTCATGCACATAGTTTGATTATGTTCATTTTCATTATCCTTCTGTTTGTATATATTTTAAGAAAGATTTTTGTTTCTCATTTATTTATTTATTTTTATTCTTATTTTAGTATGAATGTGATCATTCATCACTATTACCTATTGCCCACAATTGTGTGGCAGATTGTAATATCTATCAATAAATAAAATTTTTATTATTATTGGATGCAGTAAATTATTTTTTGGAATCTTTAATTTTATAAATAATTAATATTTCCAGAGCGAATGATAGTGTTAGAAACATGTTCCAGTATGAAAGGGGAAGTTGCAAAAGTCAAAGATATCACTTCACTCAGTATTAGATACATTCTCTGCATACATTTCCTTTTTCGTTTTACATTTTATACATATTTTATTGTTTTATTTTTATTAAAATTCCGGCAGAAAATTAAAAATAATAAAACCGAAATAAATATCTGAACGCCCAAGCGTTTAAACATTGAATAAATGTTCAAAAAAATGTTTTTGTTTACGTTTGCACCGTAATGGGACGCAACTGAAGCTGAAATCAGTTATTTATGGGATATTATCTCTGTTCGGTAAAAATTAGAATTTAATTTATTTATAACTCTAGTTTGTTAGAAAAGAAAAAGAATTAATTATTTTCTGTAATATAGAAATATAAAAATAAATTAAAAAAAAAATGTAACGGTTTAAAGCAATGTCCTCTTCGCCAAATCGTTTCAAATAGTAATAATTAACTAATTACAATAATTTAAAACAATAAAATAACTCAGTAATAATTTATAATTAATAATGTAATAAAGTAAAAAATACCCCACAACACTCTTTCTTAGTAAGCTGTAGTTTATGGATTAATTCTGAACAGTTGCCAAGACTTACCTAAAAACAAAAACAAAAACACAAGGTTAGTTATATTAGAGTATAAAATTATAAACATAAAAAAAAATTATAATG
>NW_027115249.1:2384345-2412322 GCF_000696795.3 Halyomorpha halys | reverse complement strand
TTATTATTATTTTAATTTATATTTATTCTTTCAAGACGTTTATTTAATCTCTACTTTTTTTTTTACCCGTATTGTTTTTTTTTTATGTATATCTCCTGTACTTTTTTTAACTGTATATTTTACGAATTTTTTAAAAAAAAGTACTCTTGCCATTGTAACTTATTTTTTATTCTTATCATTGTTTATTCAAGTTTATTTTATACTGATTCTATTTTATGTCCCCCTTCCTTTTATTTATATGTAATTTCTTATCACTTTATTTTTACATAATATTTATCCTTAAATTACTTTATTGTAGTAATATTCTCAGTTTTCTTTTTTTTTTGTATCTTTTTACTCCTGATGAAGCCCTGCAAAGTGGGGCGAAACGTCGGACATTAAAATAGTTTTAAACTATTTGTTCTTTTTTTGACCGCAACCCTGACCATCTTCTTATATTAGAAATAAATAAATGTTCTTGCGGAAAATAAAGAAAAACGGAAGGGTACGGTACTGCGTGATCGAAAGAGAGGAAGCTAAGGCACGCAGAAATAACGAGAAGATACTGGGAGAGGAGAAGAGAGAAAGTGAGAAGGAAAAAGTAATGATATTCGCGTAGTCTTGAAGGAAAATAAATGGTTAACACTATTAATACGAAATGTTTACGTCAACTGTTTTTTTCATTCTAGTTCTAAACGATTTATCATTTTTATTAATTTACATAAGTACCAAACTCTACAAAGCCAGAATTAAAAATAAAAACGGAGAATGGGGAAGATAGGGAGTGGAGTGCCGTATTCACTACATTCAACAAGACAAGAAGATGTTAAAGGGAAATTCAAGTAAATTGCCTTGACAGAAACAAAAGAATAAAAAGAAGAAAAAAATAAAAGACCAAATTCCTTCAAAGGAGGCGGGACAGGAAATGGGCTTGGTCGATTCGGAGTTGTACCTTTTGGAGACGATCACAAGATACAGCAAGCACTGGCAGATTATCTCTGACGTCCTTTGTAAAGAGGTACAGGAGTACATCAAGACACACTAGATTATCTAAGATATATTCAGAAGGCAGAGGAAATTCTCAGATCTAAGGTATGCCAAGCAACAGGTAGAGACGTAGTTGGTAACCATCAAGATATATCTCAACTTAATTCATACGTCTCAATAGTTATATAATCATAATGGAAATTAATAAGGTACAAATAATACTTTTAGAAATAATATCTAGAAGGAAAAGAAGTAAATTATGAGCTAAAATGAAAGTTCAGTTTTATCTTAAATATAAGAATCGATTATACACCTTTTTAAGAAAGTCCACAAAACGGCTTTAATAATTTTTATTTTATTATGAAGAGGTTTTATCCTTACAGGGGTTATAAGTCGAATTTTAAGTAGCTTTAATTTTGTTTATTCAATGAAAATAACCATATCTCATTGCTGATAGTAATAAATAGGGATAGGATTTTTATTATTTCACATATTTTTACCTGACCATGATATCTGCGATTCCTTACTAACTATAGATATTTCAAGATATTTCTAGCCAGAAGAAGCCATTTTTATTTCACATATTTTTAAATATTTGGGCTTTCTTACATATTTTGTTGTAAATCACATATTTTATCAAATATTTGTTATTTTTAACATATTTTTAGGTATTTTGTCCTGAATCACATATTTCCTTAAATTATTTGTTCAATTGTAAATACATTTTTCGCAACAACAACGTGAAATTCAAGAGAACACAAAAAACTTAAAAGTGAAATTTATCATTTATCATAAATAGTGCGTGCAAATTCTATATCTTCATCTTTGAACACAAATTAAAAGCAGCGGCAATAATAAATTTCCACACAGAATTACATCGAGAATTTCTCAGAATCAATTAAAACGAGCAAGGGTCTTATTCCTTATTATAACAAATGATGACACAGCCGCCCAGGTGATGCGGAATACCGAACTAGATGCAATGGAAATAGCTTCATTTAAGTATGCCCCTATAACATCAGTAAATGTTGAAAGATCTTTTAGCCGGTACAAGTCCATTCTGCGGTCAAACCGATGAAGATTTTTATTTGAAAATTTAAAAATGTATTTAATCTGCAATAATTTTGTAACTGACCCTGCTGAATAATTGATTTCTTCCAAAGTTTTAAATATTTTTCCAAAGTTTTTTTTCTTTTTAATAAGGATTATTCTTTATTTCCATTTATAATTTAATCGTAATTCATTCTGGGTAATTATTAATCAATTATTTTAATTAAAGTTACTAATTAATATCTTGTTATTGAACAGCTATGTTCATATTTTCTAAGTAAATTTTTTGTACATATTTTAACATAATGTCTTTAAAATATTATTCATATACTAAATAATAAATACATTTTTGTGTAACTTTTTTTAAGTTATAAAACTACTAATTATTTATAATTATGAGAGATAGTTGACCGTGGATGACTAACGAGGAGAAGATGGTTGGGGTGCGGTCAATGATAAACACAAATAAGTAGGCTTAACCTATTTTTAATGTGCCAACGTTTCGGCTAGAGTTTCTATCCTTCTTCAGGGCTGTTCGCTGGAAAAACAAACGCCTAAATGATTTCCATTTAAAATTTGTTCGTAATTCATTCCGAGTAATTATTAATCAATTATTTTAATTACAATTACTAATTAATGTCTTGTTATTGAACAGCTCTGTTCTTTCTAAGTACATTTTAAAAATGTACTTACATAAGCTACATTTAAGTAGTTGTCCATACGAGGAACCTTCCATAGTTCCTGATGGACCTGTTATCTAGCCAAGGTGTATTGTATTATTCTGTTTCTTTCTAAATTCAATAAAATGTTTTTGATCGAGATAGACGATTTGACAGACGAAGATTACTTCGAAGAATTGGGAATTGCAGAGCTTGGCGGCTATCTCAGTTTCAATTAACCTTGGTAACCTGGTTAACAAACCTATTGACCAGAAACAGGTCGCTTGGTAACCGGGGTTTTACTAAACTCTAGGACAGATCCAAGTTATACAAATCTTAGCTTTACCAGCGATTGCTAGAACCGGGCCTTATACAGCCAGACTGGGTACCTACCGCCACAAGCGTATATTTAAATCGGGACTCAGACGCAGACAGACACATTTATAGCTCTGATCAGAACATTGATATATTGGATAAGGGTGCTCTTCTATGTCCTGGCTCCAGTCCAGGCCTCTGGAAGGTCTTAGCATGGAGCTCATGGTCTTGGTGCCAACATGTCCTTCGAGGAAACTTAAGTAGGCAATGAAGGATCTTTACTATCTCTTGTATTCTCTCAACTAGGACATGTCGCAGTTTCTTCTTTTAGTGTTGCTAAGTTGTAAATATAGCGAGAGAGAGGGAGAGGAGAGGCCATAGCTACAAACAATGTGATTGTTTATTTTTAACTTATTTATTATATTATACAACTATTTTATTCATTTTAAGGTATGACGAAAATTCGTCATTTTGCAAATAATCACCACTAGCCAATACCTACAACTTTAGAAAACTTAATAGAACATTATTTAATGTTGAGTAAATTTACTGAAATATGATTCCTAATAGAATCGACGATAGAATCATTATTCTGTGAAATTCCAGGTCCGATCGGGTTTAAAACAAGGTGATTCTTTATCACCTATCTTATTTAATCTAGCACTAGAATACGCCATTAAAAGTGTGATGAATACCGAAAAGGGTTTAACTTTGGGTGGTAAAATACCGGTGCTTGAGTATGCTGATGATTTGGTATTATTAGGTGAGGACAAAGAAACTAGAGAACTAAAATAAAACAAAATGTTGTATGGTTAGGATTAAAAACGCGAGAAATTTCGGTGATATAAATATAGGACGAAATGCGTTTGAACAGGTAGATAGGTTTAAGTATTTAAGTTCTACGGTAACTAGAAAAAACAAAATTGATGAGGAAATGAAAGCTACGTTAAAGGCGGGAAATGCTTGTTATTTTTCAATGTCGAAACTGCTTAGCTCGCGCCTTCTATTGAAAAACTTAAAAATTAGAATTTACAAAACCATTATCCTTCCCACTGTTCTTTATGGATGTGAGGCGTGGCCTCTTACACTAAGGGATAACCAGCGTCTTAAGGTTTTCGAAAATTAAGTATTACACAAAATATTCGGACCGAAAAAGGATGAATTAACGGGAGAATTTAGAAGACTACACAACACTGAATTAAAGGACCCACACCCAGAAAATATAATTCAAGTTATAGCATTGCGGCGTATAAGATGGGTAGACCGAAACGTAGATGGGAGGATTGCGTTAAAACTGATTTAATGGAATTGGGTTTGGAGAGGCATCACTGGAAGGATGTATGCAGAGAGCGTTTGATGGTATCGGCATCGAACCTTCGGGTTCATTAAGCCTTTTGTATTATTATTATTATGATTCCTAATAGAGGCTTATTTACCTTCTATAGTTCCTCAGATACTTGTCTTTTTAAAAAAAAAAAAAAAAAAACATAATTTCATAAAAAATGTACTGAAAAATCAGAAGTTAGGACATTTATTATGGAAAATTTATATCTCAGGAACCATTAGATGTACACATGTCTATTAGCACTCTAATTAAATCTAGTTTAATGTGCCATAAAGTAGTTAGTAATGTTCATCTTCGTAGGATTAGTAGATTTCATGATATTTGACAATATAAAATCACAAACCGTTGATTTCTAGTTGTTCTGACAACATTTTTGATTTATGAAAAACTATATGTTATGAACCATTATACATATAAATATCTTCCAGCACTCAAATTAAAGCTAGTTTAACGTACTATAAAGCAGTTTATGACACCTATTTTTGTAAGTACGCAGTTTGATTCTTGGTTTTGGATTAGTATCCAGTCGCCCTGATAAAGGACTGAAATTCTGCCATTAATAAATAAGTTTTTACTTATCTGAGTACCATCAACTTCATAAACTTTGTATTTATTATTACTTACATTTTTTTATTATTATTTATTTATATAAACGTAGATATCCTCCCCCCCTCCCGTTCGTTTCATGTTATATTTTTGACAGCAAATCATCTAATTTCAAAACCCGAAACACCAATTTTACTATTTTATTATCGCCTCAAAGCGTTTTTGAAATATTTGGGCTCAATCGCTATTCAGGTGCTACGTGAAATGGACATTCCTTTAAGATATGGCTTAATTGGAGCGCGGAATTTACTGCTCGGGAGTCTTTCTTGATGTAGAACAGGCTTTTGATCGAGTCTGGCACCCAGGACAGCTATACAAGATCCGTAAATTCCTACCCCCTACATACTTTCTCATTATCCGTTCTTATCTCTCCGACAGATTATTTCAAGTAAATAACAACGGCGCTTATTCATCCCTATTCCGTCAGTCTGCTGGTGTACCTCAGGGTAGCATCCTTGGTCCTAACCTTTATACAGTTTTCACAGCTGACATCCCAACACTGACATCACCACGTATGCCGATGACACATGTCTATTATCAGTGAACAATGATCCTTACATTGTATCCCAAACCCTCCAATCCTACATCACCAACCTTGAAGAATAGTGCCAAAATTGGAGGATTAAAATGAATTCCAATAAGTCCTACCAAATCATATTTACCCTTCGTTACGACGGACCCATGACCTCTTGCCCTACACTATCCTTTAATACTACCCTTATTACTGTCGAACAGATCCGGTACTTAGGACTATATCTCGACAAAAGAGTGACATGGAATCCTCATTGAAGACTGAAAAGACAGGAAACTGCTCGTCGATTCAGACTGTTACAAAATTTACTAAACAAACGGTCTAAATTGCCAATCCATTACAAAAGAGTGGTCTACATGACTATTATGAGGCCTATCTGGACATACGGAGTTAAATGGGGCTCCACTAAACCATCAAATTCCTCCCGAATCCAATACTTACAGTCCAAAATCCTTCTTAAAATCCTTTATGCTCCTTACTTTATCACAAATCAAGTCATCCATCAGGACCTCAATGTCCCATATGTTGCCGATTTGGCCAAAACCAGATGCCATTCTTTCCATAATAAACTTCCCAACCATCCAAATCCACTTGTTTCTTAGCTGGCTTCTCCTTCATTACCTAATAATCCTCCTAGGGGTCTGAAAAGAAGATGGCCTCGAGATATTCTCCTCTCGAAATGTTATTGGAGTTCTATTAATGGGTAGATTCTCCACATGTTTGTATCATGTCACTATGTCACCTACAGCAAATTTACTTGTTCTTTATATTTTTATACAGTTGTAAACAACAATAAATAAATTATTAAAAAAAAAAGATATGGCTAATTGTCAAAACGTTATTAGAATATTTACATTTTGGATGCGGTTCTTTTGAGAAAACATAAAAGAGGGTGAGCCTCGTGTGACCTATTCTTAGCATGGTCAGTACGACCTCCTCTCTACGTCATTTACGGCTGGAGGTACCCCAGGGCTTGACGTTCTTTTTTAATAAGTATTAATTTACTCTTTGGGCTTTCGTTTCAAAAATGTTGCCACCTATCTTTTATTTCCTTTTCGAGGGGATTGCTCAAATCTGATTAGTTGAAATTACTTTTCTCTGTCCCGGGAGGGCGAGTGATAGTCTTCCAGCTCGATCGCCCAGTTCGTGCTCTGCGATTCTTACACGACTCATATTTTTACTACATATTAATAATTTTTTGGTAATATTTTTCATGTAGATACGGTATGATTAAAACCGTATAGCCTTTATACGTACTCCTTGAGCGTGGCCGATAGTATTATTTAAATAAAATGTTTAAGAAAAACATTTTTCTAAACAAACAACTTCTTTAAGAAATATTTACAAAATATAAATTCTTTCCTTCTGTGCTAGGTAGAGATAAAGAAGGCGGTTAGGGCTTACGCCTTCGATCCCACTATATCTCAGGGATAGGCTTTGTCGGTAAATACATTTTCTCTCTTACTTAATAGAAGCTGAGGTATACCGCGGCACGAAAAATATTAACAAAATTAAGGACCCTTTTGTAATATAAGGAAAACTTAGAAATTAAACAATATATTTTTTAAAAAATAACAAATTGGAAAGACATTAATAAATGTGAAATGAAATCATAAATAGTTTATTATTCTGGGACTAGCTCTCTTCAGAACAATTTTACAAAGGTAATTTTAATTTTACAAGACTAAAAAGAGAAGAAACTGCTCGTAGATTCCGACTATTGCAACATTTACTAGACAAACGGTCTAAATTGTCAATCCATTACAAAAGACTGATCTACATGACTATTATATGGCCCATCTGGACATACTGAGTTGAGCTTTGGGGCTCCACTAAACCATCAAATTCCTCCAGAATCCAATACTTACAGTCCAAAATCCTTCTTACAATCCTTAATGCTCCTTACTTCATTTACCATTCCTTCCATAATAAACTTCTCAACCACCCAAATCCACTTGTTTCTAACCTGGCTTCTCCTTCATTACCTAATAATCCTCCTAGGCGTCTGAAAAGAAGATGGCCTCGAGATCTTCTTCTCTAGAAATGTTATTGGAGTTCTATCAGTGGGTAGATTCTCCACATGTTTTTATCATGTTACTATGTCACCTACAGCAAATTTACTTGTTGTATATATGTGTATACAGTTGTAAATATCAATAAATAAATTATTAAAAAAAAAAAATTTTACAATAACATATATTGGCCAAAAAAACAGTGGCTACACTTAATTATATTAAAATTGTATATAAATAATTTTAAAAAATTGAAATACAGAGAAGACAAAAAATAAATAAACTAAAAAACTAACTGAAAAATACATAAAAAGGAAAACAAAATGCAAGTTAAATCTATACTATTATAATATCGGATTAGATTAATGAAGTAAAAGGTAGTTAGATAGAAGGGTTTTAAAAGAGGGAAGGGTTGGTACATAACGTATGTTAGAGGGAATGGAGTTCCAGTGATATACATCTCAGGTAAAAAATGAATTATCAAACGCAGCAGTTCGGTGAGGTGGAGCGTAGATGTCAGATAAAGGGGACATGGTAGGATTTGACAGAGAATTTGAACTGCAGGTTTTCTAGGATATAGGAGGGGAGTTGAGTACTGATTACTTGGAATAGAAAGGAAGCTAACAAATACTGGCATCGGAAGGATGGATAGAGCCACTTCAGCTCGGAGTAATACTGGGTTATGTGCGTATCTCTGCTAATCCTGAAAATAAATCGTACTGCGCAATTCATAAGAAGTTCAAGTTTAGACTCGAGATTACCAGGGAGTCCACCATATACCAGCCAGCCATAATCAAAATCTTATGAGAAAGATAAATAAAATCGACAAAATTGTCTTAATAATGAAGGTTGAGAGAGTTGAGGAGTTAGAAATATTTTAATGAGTTGAAGAGAAAAATCATTTTAATAAATTTCAGATTATCTATATAAAACGTTTCGGGGCCCATCATCAGGCTTACTGCAATTCACAACAACCAAATTTCGATATTGCAAACACAAAAACAATAATTTAAAAATTGAATACTAAAAAGTAGTAACCTTATCATAAAAAACATTTTAAAAAATACATATAATTTGATCTATGATATAACAACTATTCTACATATTAGTCCACATTTAAAATATAATAATATCGATTGTCAACCTTGTTAAGCAACCTTGTTACATTAATGGTAAGGTTAATTTCTGATATGCTGATAACTGGCAAACTACCTCCATGCTTATATTTACTACCTCTATGTGTTAAAAGATGAAATTTCTATTTAGTTCTGGTTAAACCTATGACATTTCTTCATTCCAAAATTACTATGAAATGACATAATATAAAATAGATAGTTTGCTACTTATTTATAATATCAGTATAATGAGCACTAAAATTATTTGTATCTGTAATAAACACTTATATTATATGTATGTGTTTAGAAATAGACCGCAAGTTCTATGCTTTATGTTATGTATATACCTTCTGTTATTTTTCTATGTTTTGTGTTATTTGCTGTTTCTAATGTTTTTGGATTTTTAAATCAAAACTATACTTTAGTTTTATGATATGCTGGGACAGTGCTGTTGTGTTAATATTTTTACAATTACAATATTTTATTTTTATAAATTTAGTATTATTTCACATTTATAGGTTAATAACAAGATGGCGGCACCCTTGTGATGGTTTTGTTTAATAAAATAAGTATTAATAAAAAAATATATATAATCATTAAAAACTGTCTATAAGTGGCAGTTGCTTCACACACACGGCAGATATTGATATTTAATACACTAGACCTGATAGTCCTATTATACTGCCACGAAGGTATATGCTATTGAGACGGTAACTGTCATACAGTCTGAAGCATGCCAATTATTTAACGTATTATAACGTGACCGTGGATGAAATAACATGACATCTACTGTCACCTATTACACTAAATCAATTGCAACAGGTAAATGCTCGCTTTATCTTAATAAGTACTACCAGCTATCACGCTACAACAAGTGTAACAATACTGGCATGGTGGTAACTACAGTACGGTTCAATTGTAGAGGTGTTAAGTTAACCATCGCTTACTTTAACATGACAAGCTTCACTGTCGCTATTTGTACTATCAACTATCATGCCCTTCACGGCCCTAGTGGGAGAATGCTGCCATGAAATCAACAGTTTCTACCATGGTAGAAGCCAAGAGCCAAAACCAACCCCAATTATTTTCTCCTCATAAAATAAACATTAAACTAAAATGTTTTAAATGAGCAGTTTTTATTTAAAGCTGTTCTATAATTTTTATCGAATAAACTTAGTCCATAAATATTCTTTTATAACAATTATCTGTTATAAAAGAATAACTGTATTTTTTTAAAAATTTATTTGTTGATATTTACAACTGTAATTACAAATAAAAAAGATAGACAATAAGTAAATTTGATGTTAGTTATAGAATGGCACGTTACAGACATGTGGAGAATCTATCCATTGACTGAACTCCAACAACATTTCTAGAGATCTCAAGTCCATCTTCTTTTCAGAAGCCTGGAAGGATCATAAGATAATGAAGGAGAATCCAGGTTAGAAACAAGCGCGTTTGGGTGATTAGGAAGTTTATCATGGTAGGACTGGTACCTCGAACATTGAGGTCCTAATGGACGACTTGGTTGGAGACAAAGCAGGGAGAATTACGAATTTTACGAAAGATTTCGGATTGTAAGGATTGGATACGTAAGAAATTCGATGGTTTAGTGGAGTCCCAAAGCTCAGTCCAGATAGGCCTTAGTATAGTTATACATAAATGAGATGAGCCGTTTGTAATTAGTTAGAGGTTTGGACCGTTTGTCTAGTTATTTTCGACGCACAGTTGTCAGTCCTATATGAGGATTTTAATTTAGTCGAAGGTAACGGATCTATCTGACAGGAATAACTGGGATATTATTAAAGGTCACTCTATGGCAGGAGGTCATGGAGTTACTACGGAGGGTAAATTTGATTTTGGTGGGATTTATTTTTATCCTCCAGTTTGAAATCATTCATAAAATTTTAGGAGGCTTAAAATTAAAAACAATTTTGGATCCTGTCGGTACAGGTATAATAACCTGCAGGCATAATTGCTCGTAGGAACATGTGATGTAGGCCAGGCACAGAGGATTCCTTCTGTAAAATTTATCCATTTTGAAGGTAATGCTGGTAGTTACCAACATATTGTAAGCTCTAGATTTTTTTTTTTTTTTAAAGCATTTTATTTAACATGTTTATCTAAATAGAAACTAAAATATTCTTAAAAAAATTTTCTTTTGAGGTTAAATGACTTTCAATTTAATGAAATTTCTTTATTAAAATTATGGTACAACGTTTCGGGACCACTGTCCCATATTCATGCACATTAAACCTCATACTTTCTTCTAAGAAATCATGTCACAATTTGTGCATCTTCACCACTCCTTAGCACAGCCAGAAACTAAAATAAATTAATAAGTATTCCGCTTATTAAAAAGCTGATATAATAAGATATAAATAAACAATTTAGAATGCTAATAAATACAGATAGTAAAGGTAAAATAGATTATAGTTTTTAGACTAGATGGGATACTATCTACAGATTTACTACAGCCATTACCAGAGCGTACAGTGGATAGTGGATAGAGCAGGGAAAGAAGAAATTGGCCGTTCCATTTGGTCTGCTAGAGAGAGCTCCGGATTGGATGATCTCGCTAAGCAGGGACTAGAGATATAGCCACTTAGGGGAGAGTGGGCGGGAGCTTTAGGACTCCCGTCGACCAATCCTAGCATCCCGAGGATCCCATTGGTCCCCAAGTGCCGATAAAACGGGCATTATGTCAGCCATCGATCAAGGGTGCACTACTAATAGGTTCGCGGCGGCCATAAAAATATAAAATGAAAACAATTGGTGATTCGCTAACACCTATTAGTACAAGAGTCCAACAGGACAAAAAGTTATTTATTTCAAAACAATTTTTTATTACTATAATAAAAACTATACGTGGGAGTGGGTAGTTCATTAAGTTTTCCTATAGCCGTGAGTCATCCCTGTGGGTTCTGGAGCCATCAGGGGTCCACCCAGCATAACATTAAAAATCAATAATAATACATAAAGACCTTAATGTTCCCTATGTAAACGATCTAGCCTGAACCAGACATCACTCCTTCCATTATAAACTCTCTAACCACTCAAATCCCCTAATTTCTAACCTTGTATCCTCTTCCATTCCTGACAATCCTCCGATGCGCCTAAAAAGAAGATGGGCACGAGACCTGCTAATGTAAAACGTCATTAGAGTCCTGCCAAATGTATTATAATGTACTGGAGAAGTTTGTCGGGGGTGCGGTCAGCAAAGAACAACATAAATAAACAAAACCATATTTATTTATTTTATGCCGACGTTTCGACCTGAGTTTCAGGTCTTCATCAGGGCTATAGAACAAAAGAGATAACATTCTAAAATAAAAGAATTCTAAATTTGTTTGTATACTATTCCTTTTCAATTGTATGTTACTCTAAATGTTGCTGTTATCTCTTTTGTTCTATAGCCCTGATGAAGACCTGAAACTCAGGTCGAAACGTCGGCATAAAATAAATAAATATGGTTTTGTTTATTTATGTTTTTCTTTGCTGACCGCACCCCCCCGACAAACTTCTCCAAACATTAATCTACGGTCAACTATCTACACCTTATTATAATGTACAGTTATAAATAGCAATATATAAATAAAAAATCTTCGTATGAATTGTAGTTATCATCATTTGCTTAAACATATTGATTTATAGTTATTTGAACCAAATTAATAAACTTTTAAGAAAATATTCTATTAGGATTTCTAGTGTTGTTGGGGCTCTGAATGAAAAATTAATTTTTTTTTAACTGTTTGAAACTCATCAAGTTTGACTAGTAATTATACATAGCTATCATTAAAGTAATCAAAATTTGAAGTGAAAAAACTGCCTTTTTCTTATTTTGGGCTCTTGTACTGTTAAGTATTAGCGAAATAGACTGCTCCAGGGGACTTAATTAAAATAACTTAATAAATTAAATTAATACAGCAACTATGGACACGACTTTAAGGATCTTCCGAGAAGTAAACATTCCTTAACGATCTAACACAGCCTAATACAGCCGGGGTCGAATACGAAGAAGTTTACTCCTCTTTTAGAATTTAATTTGACTTCATTAGTGAGCAACTTTTGCTCATAAAATAACCAATCTTCTGAGGAAATTTAGCGAAGATGCAGAAGTAACATTGGTGGAGATTACCCAACTCTGAGTCAAATTACTGAGTAAAGAATAGGGCAAACATTGGAACAAAGAGTTTATAACAAGCTATCAAATTAGCCATAATAACTTGAGTTCTATCATGGTTAAATATCAATTTTTAAATCTTCCATATAAATTAATACAACAAAGATTTATTATTGCTATATCATTAATATAAAATAAACTTTATCGAACCATTAATTCCTCTAACCAAATTGCTTTGTATCTGTAATGGTCTGGTAGTATATGGAAAAAAAAAATTTCAATAATCTATTTATTGTTATTTACAACTGTATAAAAATATATACAACAAGTAAATTTGCTGTAGATGACATAATACAAACATGTGGAGAACCTACTCGCAGATAGAACTCCAATAACATTTCTAGAGGAGAAGATCTCGAGGCCATCTTCTTTTCAGACGCCTAGGAGGATTATTAGGTAATGAATGAGAGAGAAGCCAGGTTAGAAACAAGTGGATTTGGGTGGTTGAGAAGTTTATCATGGAAGGAACGGTATCTGGTATTCTGGCCAAATCGGCCACTCTTTGGACATTGAGGTCGTTACATAAGGAACATTGAGGTCCTGATGGATGACATGATTTGTGACAAAGTAAGGAACATTAAGGATTTTGGCCTATAAGGATTGGATTCGGGAGGAATTTGATGGATTAGTGGAGCCTTAAAGCTCAACTCCGTATGTCCAGATAGGCCTTATAATAGTCATGTAGATCACTCTTTTGTAATGGATTGGCAATTTAGACCGTTTGTCTAGTAAATGTTGTAATAGTCGGAATCGACGAGCAGTTTCTTGTCTTTTTAGTCTTGTATGAGGATTCCATGTCAGTCGTTTGTCGGGATGTAGTCCTAAGTAACGGATCTGTTCGAAAGGAATAAGTGGTGTATTATTAAAGGATACTGTAGGGCAAGAGGTCATGGGTTTACGACGAAGGGTAAATGTGATTTTCGTGGGATTTATTGGAATTAATTGTAATCCTCCAGTTTTGGCACCATTCTTCAAGGTTGGTGATGTGGAATTGGAGGGTTTGGGATACAATGTAAAGATCATTGTTCACTGACAATAAACATGTGTCATCGGCATACGTGGTGAGGATAGTGTTATATAGAAGTTTAAAACATATATTTGTTCAAGAAGAGGATGAACTAATAACTTAAAATTTATTATATTATAATCCTTTTTTTAATGAAAGAAGATAATCTAGTAATGCATATCATTGTTTTTTTTTTCTTAGTTTGTTAACAATATCACTGCAGTATGATATGGATTTGATGGTGTCACCTCTGTGTAAGAGAAGAAATGAATTATTTCTGCCAATAATCATCAGACAGAAACCAATAATGTTTTAGAAGCGAATTTGGTTATGGCATGTGTCCCGGTGTTTCGTCAATATTTAACCACTGATCTGATAGACGCCTGTTGTAATATACAATCCACTTTTCATCACACCTGATTATCCTTTCGAGAAAATTATTGTTTTTTATGAAATTGGTGAATGACACAATCTTCCTTATTTAAACATATTAGTTTATTTCACAAACAACAACGTTTCGGGATTATCCCCCATCTTCAGGTTACTGATTAACTTTTTTATATATAATGTATAATTAACTCCTTATTTGTAATTATATGCTAATATTGAACATATTATTGCCAATTATTAAAAAACTTATTATAATATCAACTATTATACATTTTTACCTTTCTAGGAATATTGGGTATAGGAAAGGAATAGGAAGGTAGTTGATATTATAAAAAGTTTTTTTAAATATTGACAATAATATGTTCAATATTAGCATGTACTTACAAATAAGGTTTTAATTATACATTAAATATAAAAAAGTTAATCAGCAACCTTAAGATGAGGGATATCTCCGAAACGTGGTTGTCGATGAAATAAAGTAATATATTTAAATAAGGAAGATTGTGTTCATTTATCAATTTCATATTAGTTTATAGAAACTCTTCCAGTAGAAGATCATTAATTTAAGATCGTTTTTTTTTTTGCTTACTTGCTCATCAAGTTCTTGAAGTACCTATATATCTACGTTTAGTGTCGATAAACTGTCTATGCAGGTTATGCTGCAAGTCCTTTAACTGTTTGGTAAGGGCTTTCTTACACAATAAGCATACGTTCATTGTCGTCAATTGCTGGTTATTATCAGCCAAAACGTTTTCAAACCAGGGGCCAAAGGTTCCTTACATTCAACACATTCCCCGCTATATTACAATAGCATTAACAAAGCGATAAATGAATAATTATATAATAATAGATATATAATATAAGAGATAGTAATATTAGATAAGAGATTAGATGTTTCTGTCAGTTTACCTATCTATATATTATAAAAAGTCTTACCCTTCCTAAGGGTTAGCGGAAGAAGTGGGTGAATTTTCTCCCTGACTCACCGCTCCTCACTCGTCAACTCCATTTCAATCAGACAGGTAATTCCTTCAACGTCTATTTGTTATTTTTATTAATTTTGATAAAATATCCCTTTTACATATTACTATATCTCATCCATGTCATATTTACACTGTATTTTTTTTTAGTTTGCTAACAACATTACTGCAGTACGATGTGGATGTGATGGTGTCACCTCTGTGTAAAGAGGATAAATATATTATTCCTGCCACTGACCACTACACAGAAACCAATAATGTTTTAGATGCAAATTTGGTTATGGTATGAGTCCTGGTCTTTCGTCGATATTTAACCACTGACGTAACAGACGCCTGTTCCAATATATAATCCACTTTTCATCACACCTCATTATCCTATCGAGAAAATGATGGTTTTTTTGTTTTTTTTTACCAAGTAAGCAGTGAAAAGCATTTCTCATAATGCTTCAGCCCCTAGAGCTCATCAAGTTCTAGAGGTACATATATATATCTACGTTTTTTACTTTACTAAGGCTCTTTTAGTGTCTAGAAACTGCCTATACACTTGTATTCAGTTCTGCTACAAGTCCTTTAAATGTTTGCTAAGGGTTTTCTTGAACAGTGAGCATAAGTTCATTGTCAATTGCTGATGGAGGTCATCCTCTTGGCTAGTTATTACCAGCCAAAATGTTTTCAAACCAGGGGCCAATGGTCCGTTCCTTACAACACACTCCCCGTTATATATAACCCAGACTAATGAGAAGAGAGCCATCTTGTCTTCTGGTTGAAGCAATCCATTCCTTCTTTTTGTCTCTCATCAGGAATCTACCATGAGTGAGTAGAACTCCTGGAGTTGTTCTCAGAAGCAGAGGGGAGAGAGGCCAAAGAATGTGGAGGGAAGAAATAACCATGGAGTTAACATCCACATCATCATCAACCACCTCAATTTTAGATCTACAATTTCCATAGCCCAGTCATTCAAAATTTTACTAACCATCTGATCATAAATGTTTTCTTTCGGTCACCCCCTACACCACTTGTAACATAAACAATAGAATTTTGTTTCATTTGATCATATCTCATTTTTTCAATTATACAGTCCACTCAAACTCAACCAGCCAACCAAAAGTGAAGTGTCCGGCAATTCGGTTGAGGGCATGTTTCATACAGTAATATTAGGTAAGAGACAGTAATATTAGATAAGAGCTAGTAATATTAGATAAGGGATTGGATGTTTCTGTCAGTTTACCTATCTATATCTTAAAAAAAAAAACTTACCCTTCCTAAAGGTTGCGGAAAAAGTGGGGAAATTTTCTACCTGACTTTCCTCACTCGTCAACTCCATTTTAATCAGACAGTTACTTGTATCTGTACTAATACCACCCCTATGTTTATTTGTTATTTTTATTAATTTTGATAAAATATCCCCTTTGCATATTACTCTACCTCACCCATGTCATATTTACTCTGTTCATCCTTTTACAATTACCTCTTTACCATATTTATCACTATTTCTAACAAGTATTCTTCAACAATTAATCTAGATCTGTATTTAGCATTCTATTGGACCTGGCTGTATTTATTAGTAACTAATTTCTAGTCCACCTACATGAATACTTCATTATATTGTTCTTATTAATTCTTTATATATACTTCATAAACATAACAATTGTTTTGAAATCTTTTTAAATTTTTATGTTTTGTCAATTATATAATATTTGTATCTTTTTTTAAAATAAATAATTCAAACACTATCCATTATAGTCTCAAAACTTTTTATTTCTCTTATACGTCCAACGTTTCGGCCAATCTTCAGGGACAATCTACTACAAAACTTGTTTTTTTCATTCAGCCATGCAAAGAGGGGGGTTGGTTAACAATAAATAGTTTTCTTTTACTATTTTGATACCTTTATTGACCGCCACCCTGATCTGACCCTCACTATCTTCCTAAACTAAATTAAAACAGATAAAAGATGTTTATTATCTCACATACATTATAATTTCTTTTTTATATACTTTATAAAAAAACAAAACAATTATTTTGCAATGTTTATCATTTTAATGTTTAATGTCTATCAATTCTACAATGTTTGTATCGTGTTTCATTTAGCCTTGACGAAGCACTGCAAAATGGGGCGAAACTTTGGTTAACAATAAATAGTTTTCTTTTATTATATTGATAACTTTATTGACCGCCACCGGGACTATCTTCCTATAATTGAAAAATAACATTAATCTAGGATGCTATTAGACACATGTACAAAACAAGCATGTACCGACAATTCTCATTTAATCGACAATCAGAACAAGTTAATGATAAAATAAGATACGAGATCTGTAATATTATTTGTTTTTATTACTAAGGGCTCCTTAGGATTGGTCCAATCACAGCTCGTATCAGATTACCAGTGGAAGATTGCTCGTAATAAAATGATTCCCTTGGTACAGCTCAAAGCAGTTATTACATTTAAGTATGATGATAAAGTGCAGGGCTCTATTAGGGACAATTACACTTGCTAATATATTCAGATGGCTGTGTTAGAGAAGCTGCTACTCCTAAAGTTGTAAAATGGCGGATTAATATTTATGAAGATATAGAAGGCACTGGGGTCGTTTTCCGTTTTATCTCATTACTAATACCTGTCCCTGCTTCCATTTTCCTCCCCCATTTCTGCTCTCATCTCCAACTTTATGCCTCTTTCTCTCTAGTCCTGAGAGCTCAAGATAGTAGAGCACTGGAGAACTCAAATATTTCATTATTCCATTTTGTGCTTGAATAGAATACAATAGAAACTATGTCTTTCTTTCCATGTTATATTATACATTCTTTAAAATATCTTTATTGAAATTTGGACCTATTCATGATAATACATCCAGTAAATTTGATGCAAGTTTATAATGGAGTGATACAGGCGTATAGAGAAACTACCCAATGATAGAACTTTAATAAGATTTTTACATTGGAAGGTCTCGTGGCCATTTTCTTTTTAGGCGCCTCGGACGTTTGTCAGGAATGGAAGTATGTATCCTTCCTTATATTGTTCTAATTAATTCTTTTTATATTCTTCATAAACATTACAATCGTTTTGAAATGTTTTTTATTTTTAATGTTCACGTTGGTTATAGGCAGAGTTTTACATCGGAAGGTCTCGTGGCCATTTTCTTTTTAGGCGCCTCGGACGTTTGTCAGGAATGGAAGTATGTATCCTTCCTTATATTGTTCTTATTAATTCTTTTTATATACCTCATAAACTTGACAATCGTTTTGAAATGTTTTTTATTTTTAATGTTCACGTTGGTTATAGGCAGAGTTGAGCAAAAATTAGGCTACAACTAAAAACTAAAGCTAAATAAACTGTAAGTGCATTGGAATGCTGTGGGACTCCTTCATAGGTTTTGAAGGTTACTATAGTAATTTTTTCTTTTTCTACACATCGAAAAAGTAATAAAGATACACACATATGTTAGAATCCCGAATAAAATAATATGGATTCATTAAAATAAATCGGTTGGCAAGCACGCGATCACAAAATCGATTTCATTTTAGTTTTCAGCACCCCCGAAAACATATATAAGGACCCCAATATGCTTGAAATCCGAAAAGTTAAAATAAATCGATTCACAAAATCGATTTTATTTTAGTTTTCAGCACCCCCGAAAACATATAAAGGGACCCACTGTTCAAGCAAAGTATCCATATTTTCAGTTAATGCTAGTTAGTTTTCGATTCAGTTTTCGATGTAGTTAGTTTCCATACTGCTCGAATCCTGACTTCTCTTGCACAATTTAACTCTGCTAAATAAACTATCAAAAGTAGATTCGAGATTCGAGAGAGTTGACAGAAATTATAATTCAGCATTAGCCCGAGTAAAGGACTGCTAGTAATGAGATAAGTTCTTCGTCCTATCTAAGTTGTAACATTTTCCACAACTTTCTTACAACCGCTGACTATCAACTCCTTCAAGTTTTCCTCGTTTTCTGAATGATTCGCATCTTTCATACTCGTGGTAGTTGAAGATGACTTCGAGGAAGGACTTAGGGGAGAAAATACCTTCAGGACGTCCCACGATCGGCCAAGTCACGTTTGTAAAATCGGCGAAAGTCACTAAAATAACAGTAATGTATTCCATTGAGTTTTGCATATCTTCTTCCAGATTTCTCCAGCTGAGAGAAACCAGCTTTGACAAAGAATGATTTACTTGATGAGTCGTACAAAAATTTAAATTAGAAGTTGGGATGACTTGCTCTGAAACTCCGGACGCGTTAGCTACTATCTAAACAACAAATATCTCTCAACAAATTATAAACCAATTAGGCCAGAGCTGTGCAATTTATATTTTTAGTGTTTTTACAATTGGTGATGTGTTGCTTAATCCTAGTTTAACTAAGTTAAACATCCTCTTAAAAATCCTAGTTAAACATCTAAAAAACTAGAAACTAGGATTAAGCAACACATCACCAATTGTAATAACACTAAAAATATAAATTGCACAGCTCTGGCCTATCACAGCATAAAATTGAACCATGAATTCAACTTTGAAAACCCAAAAATAATAGATACAGCACAAAATACAAAAAACAGAAGATATCTAGAAGCTATATACATAACAAAAAACATACAAAACACAGTAAACTATAAAACTGACACTAAACACTTAAACACACATTACGCAGATATTATAAATAGACTTAAAATAAAAACATAAAAATCAGATGAAATAAACAGGTTTATGTTTGAAAAATCAAAAATCACTAAGTTTATAATAAATAAAAAACAGGGAGGTAACCAAATAGCACACTGGACATGAGATAAGGTCCAAAGAGATAGTAAGAAATGTAGAATGATGGCTGTGCCAGAGAGAAGTAAAGATGCACAAATGGTTGACATGATTTCCTATATGAAATCATGAGGTGATTTTTATTGTATAAATTAAAATATATAAGGATGAAGATTGGTGTTATGTTG
Source organism: Halyomorpha halys (assembly GCF_000696795.3). Classification (NCBI taxonomy): domain Eukaryota; kingdom Metazoa; phylum Arthropoda; class Insecta; order Hemiptera; family Pentatomidae; genus Halyomorpha; species Halyomorpha halys. The sequence continues at coordinate 2,392,216 of NW_027115249.1, read as the reverse complement.
GTTTTATTATTGTTATAGGTTTTTATAGTGCATGAATATGGGACAGTGGTCCCGAAACGTTGTACAATGTCATGCATAAATAAATAATAATTTATTTCAAATGATGGAAGTGATTAACCTCAAAACATTTTAAAAGAATTGACTCACCAGACTTCCTAGAGAGATAATCCAGATTGGAATAATCATATATTTATTTCATTTTTGTGGAGAATGACTTTATTATAATAAGTTGTGCGAAAAAAGTGCATCAATCAAGTGTGATAAATCAAAAATGTTAATGTAAACGTGCTTCTAGATGTTCGCCAAACAATGGTAAACTCGCGCAAGCGTAAGCATATAGATAAGTTATATGAATAGGCTGGTACAAGTTAGCATGAATTTACGGCCGGTAGGGTGTCGGTTTGTGGCCACAAATCAAAGAGCGCGCAAGTGATGCATTCACACATATGTTTTCATCCATTATTTCCAGACTTCCAACATAGGAATGTTTGTGTTCTCCATGTTTTAATTCTTTAAGGAATTTCCCCTAACCTTAGGATTCATAATTAACTCATTTTTTAAGATTGCAAATTTAAAAATTCTGTCCATTCGGTGTATTACAGTGTTTCAAATCTTATCAATTAACGCTTGAAGAAGTTTGTCGGGGGGTGCGGTCAGCAAAGAACAACATAAATAAACAAAACCATATTTATTTATTTTATGCCGACGTTTCGACCTGAGTTGTTGTTTTGACCTGAGTAATGTTGTTGTTATCTCTTTTGTTCTATAGCCCTGAGGAAGACCTGAAACTCAGGTCGAAACGTCGGCATAGAATAAATAAATATGGTTTTGTTTATTTATGTTGTTCTTTGCTGACCGCACCCCCCGACAAACTTCTTCAAGCATTAATCTACGGTCAACTATCTACACCTCAATACCTTATCAATTAACGTTAGCAATTCATTTTTGATTAATATAGTACAAATATATATTTTTATTACAAGATCTTATATTTTTTTATTGTCAAATACATCGATATTTTACTTCACATTAGTGCTAAGCAAATTTCAACTAGCTTTACAAATAATAAAAATAAATATTAGGGCCGCACCATAGCATAGCTCAGGGGTCAGGCGCAAGGCTATTCTGAGGTCTGCGGGTGGTACCGGTTCGAATCCGGCCTTGGGACGTCGACCTATTCATTAAGTGGCAGTCTCAAAAAATGAAAAACTTGACCCACAATCATGGTTAGAATAGGTTGGTCACCTGTAGATAACTAGCAAACATCACCTTCGACGTGGATTGCCTTAAAAATAAGTGTCCTTTAGGAATATTACAACTAATCAATTATTTTTTAAACAGAACCGATTCAGAATTTATACATAAATCTGTTCATTCAAAAAATTAAACGAAAGGTTATATTTTTTCTAAAATATATTAAACGTTTTATAAAAGCTTTTGATTTTTGATTATCAAATAAAATTACTTCTTCTAAAGTCCATTCCCTTAACCACATATCATTCGAAAAGTGTCACTGACAAACTGCTCTATCTAAAATTAGTAAGAAAGGACCATTTATAATTTATTTATTTATATTGTAATGTATTTGAATTTTTTAAAACCATTGTGGTAGATGAGTGCGGAAAATTTAGAATTTATGTAATAATTAATTACAAATAGTATAGTTTATATTAATTTATTTGATTATGATTATTTGTAATGAGGTGTAGATAGTTGATCGTAGATTAATAAGTGGACAAGATGGTCAGGGGTTGCGGTGCGGTCATTATTTAACATAAGTTTTTTTCGTTTAACACGCTTTAACATGTTAAGCTAAAGATCACAAATACTCCTAAAGATTATATATGGTTAAGGGGTGCGGTCAAAATATAACACAAATAAGTTGAAGTTACTTATTTAATAGTGCCAACGTTTCGGCCAGAATTTCTGGCCTTCGTCAGGGTTAGAAACAAAGAACAAGATAACCAATGAAAACAAAAATTAAATTAAAACAGAATGACATTAAGTAAATAATTGTACAGAATGAAATGAATAAAATTAAAGTGATGAAAGAAGTGGAAAATAAAATGTATATATAGGTAATTGAATAAGTAAGTAAACATAACATAAATAAATAAAATCTGGTTCTTTGTTATTAGCCCTGATGAAGGCTGTAAATTCTGGCCAAAACGTAGGTACTATTAAATAAGTTTTTTTAACTTCTTTGTGTTATATCTTGACCGTACCCCCAACCATCTCCTCCTCATACAATTTATCCACGGCATCTATCTCCCTTCATTTGGCCTCTAATAATTATATTATGTATAATTATATTGTACCTCTGAGCTCTTTATTCTTAATTCATTTTAATTTATAGAACACATGAGTTATAGAGACTTATGGAAAGCAGAGTGGAAAGATGAAACTGATTACGGGTTTCCTATCGGAATTATTGTGCAGGGTCGACCTGCTAAGAAACTACAAAATACCCTAGAACATATATCCCATTGAATTTATGGATAGTGATGAAGTAGTTTATTTGATCACAACCAGTTAAGGCTATATTATAAATTAATAGAATAATTAACCAAGTGATTATTTTATGTTAATTTATAGTTATTGTAAATTACAAGGCTATCTTTATTAGAGTCGCCATAAGGAATGGTTTTTATCTCTCCCGCTACCAAAGGCGGCTTGGTAGTAAATGTTAAGATTATAATTTACAATATTTCCTAGGGGATATTTTCCTCCTGTCCTTATTAAGAACTACACCGCAGGCTAAGTACAGGCAGGACTTTTAAGGACATTGCGGTGGAGCTTTGTCCCAAGTGCTCTATGTGCCATAAAGGGGAGAGAACAGCTTCCTCTTCCTTGTAAGATAAAGGGGATGCTGAGGGTGTGGGGTGTTTATTGTAACATGAGGCTACAACACTAATTATATATTGTATTATATAGTAATTATTATATGTGAGAATGGGTTGCTTATTGGTAAGATAATTATTATCTGTTACCAGTAACCGTTGGCACGTTGAGAGGATGGCCGGTGAAAGGATATCCAAAGAGATGGTTTATGGTAAACCAGATGGAAAACGGAAAAGAGGACGTCCCCGGATCAGAAGGCTAGACGATGCGAAGGAGAATTTGAAGCTTTTGAATGTTGACTGATGGAAGGAGAGAGCAAGAGACCGTGTAGATTGGTTGGCTGTTGTGGAGGAGGCACGGGTTCTTCCAAGACTGTATTACCTGTAGCCGTTGAGTCAGCCCTGTGGGTCCGGGTCCACCCAGCCTCATAAAGTGGGTAACCTTATTGGGTAAAAATCTGGCAGTAACAAAGTCACCTCCTTGCACAACCGTTGGTTTAGTAACAGAACTTCCTAACCCCTGACCCTTCATGAGTTGTGGCGGTACAAATTTAATTTTTTTTTATAATTATTGTATATTGTATACAATATGCAATTTATAAAATGTAATAACAGCAAACAATAATTATATGTAATTATAAAGAGCAAGCACACTTGCCAAGGCTTGTGAAAATCAACTGCCATACGAATAAACTGTTACGTCAATCCCTGTTACGTTAGAAAAACTACAAACTGACTTAAACGAAGAATGGAACAGTCAACTAAAGGACAACATTACACAAATATATTTCGAATAACACTCACATCACAAACTACAACTAACTGACTCAATTCCGCACAGAACTCAGGCCAACTAACCAATACTTGAAGAGGTTTTACTTACAAAATACAAAAGCAAGTAAATGCGACGGACGAACATCACAAACTTTTCAACACATATACGACTGTTACATAACAACAAAAGATATAGTTTGCAGAAATCATCTCTAATGCAGGGGGAGTATTGGCCTCTATCCCTAAGTATTGTAGGTAATTTTGAAGAAATGGATCTCCGAAAGAAATTTTTTTTTTTTTAAGGTTATGTAACAGCCACCATTTTTTATTCTTCCTTAACTACACTTGGCAGACTCATCAATTTTGGCTAGTGATTATGCATAGTTTACATTATAGTAATCAACACTTTTTTCCACTCTCGTACTGTTAGGAGTTATAGGCGAAAACCCACACCTAAATCTTTTCTTTAGTAAGTTAATGTAGTAAGAATTTTAGAAACATTTTCATGCTTGAGGTGATAAAAAATAATTATTAAAATTATTTTCAAATGTTTTATAGGCTTGGGTTTTATGTATAGCAGTCCTGTATTATAAGAACACTCGTGTCTTACCCAATCAAAAAATTCAAACTTAAACTAAGAAATATGAAAATATATTTCTATATATAAAGAGAAGATGGTTGAACGATCAAAATATAACACAAATAAGTTGAAATAACTTATTTAATAATGCCAACGTTTCGGCCAGAAGGTTATTTACTCATGTTATTTTTATTTACTTATTCAATTACCTATAAACACATTTTATTTTCCACTTCTTTCATCACTTTAATTTTATTCTGTACAATTATTCAATTGTATAATATCATTTAGTCATTCTGTTTATATTCAATTTTTTTATAAAATGGTTGTTATCTTTTTCTTTGTTTTTTAGCCCAGACGAAGGCTAGAAATTCTGGCCGAAACGTTGGCACTATTAAATAAGTCATTTCAACTGATTTGTGTTATATTTTGACCGCAACTCCCAACCTTATATAATCTTTAGGGGTATTCATGATCTTTAGCTTAACATGTTAGAGCGTGTTAAATGGAAAAACGTATGTTAAATACAGAAATATTTCATATATGTATATATAGTTGACATGTAAAAATTGATGTATAGGAAGATGGTCAGGGTTGCGGTCAAAGGAAAAACAAAAATAGTTTACAACTATTTATTTTCCAACGTTTCGCCCCACTTTGTAGGGCTTCATCAGGGCTAAAAAGATACAAAATGATACAATGATAAGAATAAAAATACAAAGATAAGATACAATGATAAGAATAAAAATACAAAGATAAGATACAATAATAAGAATAAAAATAAGTAACAATAGCAAGAGTAAAAGTTTTCTATATAAAATACGTAAAATATACAGTTGAAAAATATAGGAGATGTACATAAAACAAAAAACAATACGGGGAAGGAAAAAAAATGAGATTAAATAAACGTCATGAGAAAATAATAATTATACATAAATAAAATAAAGATATAAAATGATAATAAATTAACACGAAAAAGTCAAGACAACCTACCTGTAAAGAATTTACTAGAGAAATATTTCCTTCATTTAGCATGTTAAAACCATATAACATATAACATGGTTGAGGATCTGTTAAATGGAGAATGAGGTCACGCAAGCTTGTCACCATTTTATTTGTTGTTGTGTTAGGTTGAAAAGTTATTTCAACTTATTTGTGCTATTCTCTGAACGCAGCTCCATCTTCTCTTTAGATATATTATCCATGGTTAACTATCATCTTATCATTATGAAAATATATTTCGTAGATTAATTAAAAATAAAAAGGAATCTACTACCTCGTTACAGTTTACTGACTTCAGCACTTTCCACTATACTGCGATTCGATCTCAACTCCTCGCCCTTACTGTAGATAGGAAATAGAGATAAGACATCACGTAATCTGATATAGAGTAATGGAAGAAAGCCGTCTTGCGCTGTAAAATAAAGTACAACTAGAAGATTAGACTGATCGAACCAGTCCACGCTCTGACCTTGTCAAGGGCATGGGAAAAGGAATCCTGATAAACGGGAGAGATAAAGGACTGCAGAGTGCTACGGATCAATATGTCTAGTTTTACTGTAATAAATAGCTTATATACAAATATTTACTATGTAAATTAATCAAAAAGATCATAACACAAGTAATCTGGATTATCTCTATAGGAAGTCTGGTGAGTCAATGTTTTATAATTTTTTGAGGTTTATTACTTCCATAATTTTCAATAAATTATTATTTATTTATTCATTAACATTGTACAACGTTTCGGGACCACCGTCCCATATTAATGCACTATAAAAACCTATAACAATATTAAAAACTATATAACACCAATCTTCTACTTTATATATTTTATTTTATACAATAAAAGTTACCTCATGATTTCATATGGGAAATCATATCCTCCATTTTTGCATCTTCACTTCTCTAACATAACACAAGATACATCAATAAAAAAAAGTTATGAAGAAGATTCAAGAACTTGAAAGAAGTGGAAAGAGAACAAAAATAAAACTCTGAGACCTTACAGAAAGTCTCGAAAGCTCTAAACTTGAATAGCACAAATGAAGCCCTAACAAGTGGGGCGGAACGTCGGAAAATAAAAAGTTAACCATTTTTGAGGTGTAGATACTCAAATACACTGTAATTCGGATATAAGCCACTCACTTTTTCAGTTTTTTGGACAATACTTGCATATCATTATACATATCTTCTTACCCACATCATATTATATTTCATATTTCGCTATTTTCAATCTACTACCATCTAATTCCACGATTAACAATCATTTTAATTTTTGATACTATTCAATTATCAGTTATCAATTTTTTATCATTTATGATTAAAATTATTATACAATTTTGTATAATTCCAAATTTGTTTGTATACTATTCCTTTTCAATTTTATGTTTCTCTAAATGTTATTGTTATCTCTTTTGTTCTATAGCCCTGATGAAGACCTGAAACTCAGGTCGAAACGTCGGTATAAAATAAATAAATATGGTTTTGTTTATTTATGTTGTTCTTTGCTGACCGCACCCCCCGACAAACTTCTCCAATCGTTAACTATTTTTGTTCTCTTATGACTGCATCCCTGACCATTTGTACAAATTGTACGGTCAATTATTTATTATGCCATGACCAATGCTCTTTCAAAGATTTATTTATTTATGTTTTTAATATGATATTTCTTGAAATATACGAATCCATGTTTCAAAATAAAATTAATAGTTCTTATTCCTACTTCGAGAAACCCTAAATTACGAATAAGAATAAAAACTCATAAAATACGAATTTTAGTAGGATACTTAAATGGCATCTATGATGATCAAGCCTCGATAAATAAAGATCTCGTTCATGATGACGGATTCTTACGTAAATTAAATTCTCAAATTATTATATTCTTTATATGAGGAGAAGATGAAGAACACAAATAAGTGAAAACTTATTTATTAGTGCTCACGTTTCGGCCACAATTTCTAGCCTTCATCAGGACTAAGAACAAAAAACAGGACAACCACTATATTAAAGGATATATAACATGATTATAAAATAAGAAAATACCTACCAATATGGATAAATAAATATAATTAACAGGAACAAATATTTTAAATATTATAAGAAGATTCTTTCATACTCTTCTCCTCTATTCTTTCCATATTTTTCCTTACCCACGGTATATTACTTGTCTTCACCACATATTATTATCATAATTACTAATGACTAATTTTGTCAATTAATTTATTAATCTATGAACACATTTACGTCAATCTTTAGAAACCGTAGTTTTAAAAGAAAATCTATCGTCAAAATATTGTTTTACTAAAATCTGTAAGATATGCACACATAAATAAAGAGATTTATTAGTTATATATATGGATAATCAAACAAATTGGAGATTGTCGCTACGATAATGCTAAATGAGATAAGGAAATACATAAGGAGAATATATTTAACCTAAAATGGGCCTTGCCATTTGACATAGAGGGATCTATGGCTTGGAGCCAGGAGGAGACAAACCTTGCTAAGCACAAATTTGGACTATCGCTCTTGTAGTAGACACCGCTTCCTTGTACGCCTACTCTAGACATCTTGACGTGTACCATCAATTATCTGGAGGTAACCAATAGGTCATCAAAGGACACAATAGTCAATGTGCAATAGGACATTTTTTTTTTTTTTATTATTATTTATTTATT
>NW_027115249.1:2379380-2383860 GCF_000696795.3 Halyomorpha halys | reverse complement strand
CGTTTCAGTCTTGTGTGTGGATTCCAAGTAAGTCTCTTGTCAAGATGGAGTCCTAAGTATCGAATCTGCTCAACAGGTGTTAGTGGTGTATCTAGAAAGGATACAGTAGGACAGGAGGGCAGAGGTTTACGACGGAGAGTAAAGGTGATCTGGTGGGATTTTTCAGGATTTATTTTGTTTCTCCTAATAGGACATTTTAAAAATAAAATTAAAAAGAAGAATATATTTATAACTTACTACTATTGAATAAGAAATATAAACAAATATTACTTAATGGAACAAAATTAATAATATATTACAAAGATAAAAAGAGTTTTTCGAAATGATTATAACAAGCATGGACGTACCCATCAGGGGCAGCTCACTCTAAAAATGAACAAAAATTATTATTACTTTCATAAATTTTTTTTTTCGAGAAATTAAGAATTATAATACCTAACTACTAAACCTCTGCTATGATTGAATATATATTTATTTTTAATTTTTGTTTTATTTACCTTCTCCGTGCTAAAATAGAGAATTTTTTTTTTTTAATTTATTTATTGCTATATACAACTGTACATAAATACATCAAGTCAATTTGAGGAAATCATAATGGTATGGTACAAGCATGTAGAGAAACTACCCATTGGTAGCACCCTAAAAACATTTTTACAATATAAGGCCTTGAGGCGATCTTCTGAAAACGCCTCGGAGGATTGTCCGCAATTAAAGAGAAAGCAAGATTAGAAATAATGGGTTTGAATGGTTAGGGAGTTTTTAATGGAAGGATTGATATCTGGTTCGGGCCGGGGGAGATCGGTTACAAATGGAACATTAAGGTCTTTGTGGATGATTTTATTTGTGACAAAGTAGGGAGCATTGAGGATTTTACGAAGGATTTTGGATTGTAAGGATTGGATTCGAGAGGAATTCGACGGTTTAGTGGAGCCCCAAAGCTCTACTCCATATGTTCGGCATACGTGGTGAGGTTAGTGTTAGGATTGGTTGGAATGTCAATGAAATGGAAGAATGGACGGTGTATAGGATGGGATACTACCTTGAGGAAAATAAATATAATAGTGAGTGTCTTAGAGAAATTAAATCTAAAAATTGACAATGGACATACGGAGTTGAGCTTTGGGGCTCCACTAAACCATCAAATTCCTCCAGAATCCAATCCTTACAGTCCAAAATCCTTCGTAAAATCCTTAATGCTCCTTACTTTGTCACAAATCAAGTCATCCATCAGGACCTCAATATTCCATATGTTGCCGATTTGGCCAGAACCAGATACCGTTCCTTTCATAATAAACTTCTCAACCACCCAAATCCACTTGTTTCTAACCTGGCTTCTCCTTCATTACCTAATAATCCTCCTAGGCGTCTGAAAAGAAGATGGCCTCGAGATCTTCCCCTCTAGAAATGTTTTTGGAGTTCTATCAATGGGTAGATTCTCCACATGTTTTTATCATGTCACTATGTCACCTACAGCAAATTTACTTGTTGTATATATGTGTATACAGTTGTAAATATCAACAAATAAATTATTAAAAAAAAAAATTGACAAATGGTAAAAAAATCGATACTGCAGTATCGTTAAAGCTACGGACGCCAGACAGAGGGATTGTTCTGTGGTTAAACCTAAGGAATTTCTTCATTCCAAAATTACTATTATGTGATATAATAATTACTAGATGGTTCACTATTTATTTATAATATCTGTTGTATAATGAATATTTTCTTCGTAACATTTCTTCTTGATGTTTCGCGGATCAATGGCGTAGTACCCAGAATTAAAACTAGGGGTGTAATCCATTTTCAATCAGGTTGACGTTTCAGCAAGGAAAAGGCGAATCGATCAATAATTTTAAGAAGATTATATATAATTGTCGGAGTGCTCTAGAAGTTATTACAATTATGTTTTTTATTAAATTAATAAATAAAATATTAATTTAATAAAAATGCCCCTTCTAGTGAGGGGGGGCAGCTTCCCCCTCCTGGCCCCCGCTGGGTACGACAATGCCGTGGATATCTATTTTCAATTACAATGCAAGGGATTTGGTAAGTTCACATCACACGGAGACACATTAAATTCTTTGACAGTCTCCCTGCTTTCTTCAATCCAGTATTCCAGTCTATCACTCCATCCCCCCTTCCTGCGAGGTGGTAGGGCAGGAAAGGTTTCAAAAACCCTATCAACATCACATCATTATAGCTCCATCTTCTGATGGACCTCCCCTCCCCCTCCCCCACACTTCTGACTGTTTTCTTATTATTTACCATTATCTATTATCTTTATTAATTAATGTTTTTATTTTTCTATCTTCTATGCGATACAATACGAGGAGGCCCTTCACCTCCGGATTTTAAACATAGTACCATTTAGATTGGAGTAGTTTGTCGGGGGGTGCGGTCAGCAAAGAACAACATAAATAAACGAAACCATATTTATTTATTTAATGCCAACGTTTCGACCTGAGTTTCAGGTCTTCATCAGGGGTTGTGGCGTAGAAGGTAGGCTTGCAACTGTTGCAATGAGTTGCATTAGTTTATTTATGTTGTTCTTTGCTGACCGCACCCCCCGACAAACTTCTCCAATCATTAATCTACGGTCAACTGTCTACACCTCAGTACCATTTAGAATGGATATTTCATAAATAAAAAAATAAACACTACAGGTAACCTTAAAATACCAAAGGTAGTAAAAGGTAATACCGAACACGATTTATTTCCTTTTTCGCTGTAATGCACTCACTAATTCACTGTTTCTTTCTGTTTTAGAGGGTTCGAAAAAAAAAAAAAAAAAGATTTGGTACATAAAAGATAAAAAAAAATATATTTACGAAAAAAGTGAATATATATACAAACATTTTTGAGAGGCTCAGTGTATTCAAATACTGTTCGAGCATTAGCAGAACATGACCTTCAAGGAAGAAGCCAGAAGAGAATGAATTAGTAAACATTACCAAATAAAGCCCCCAATCTACCTCGGCCATTTCAATATTAGATTCAACGTACAACAATAAGAAGGACATTGCTCTCTAATGGAGGGAAAGGGAACCACTCCAGGGAGCCAGTCAAATAAACCGTCGACGGTTGGAAACTGACCAAGGCAAGGAATAAACAGTTGTAGTAACTTCTAGCTGCATCTGTTCTAGGCCGTTCCAGTTTCAGAAATAGATCTAGGACCAAAGCGGCAAGAAGAAACATCAGAGCAACCAAACATGAAAACCATCATGGTAGTCATTATCTTTAACAATGGCTGAATAACGACAAAAAGAAGTAAATAAAAAATATATGGCAACAAATAATAATAATTCTATTTATTTATTGAAATTTACAAGTGCTCAAAAATATAATAATAGTAATGAAGGCCAAACGCTCTCTGCATACATCCTTCCAGTGACGCCCCTCCAAACCCAATTCTACTAAATCAGTTTTTAACGCAATCCTCCCATCTACGTTTCGGTCTACCCCTCGGCCGTTTACCCGTGGGTTCAGTGTTTATAAGCATTTTAGGAACCGCTCGTTACTAAGACCTACAACCTAACACGCCCATCTTATCTATAACTCGAATTATATTTACCGAGTGTAGGTCCCTCAATTCAGCGTTGTGCAATCTTTTAAATTCTCCCGTTAATTCATCCTTGTTCGGTCCGAATATTTTGCGTAATACTTTATTTTCGAAAACCCTAATACGCGGTTCATCCCTTAGTGTAAGAGCCCACTGCTCGCACCCATAAAGAACAGTGGGAAGGAAAATAGAAAAATTCTAATTTTTAAGTTTTTCGATAGAAGGCACGAGCTAAGCAGTTTCGGAATTGAAAAATAACAAGCATTTCCCGCCTTCAACCTAGCTTTTATTTCCTCATCAATTTCGTTTTATCTAGTTACCGTAGAAGCTAAATACGTTAACCTATCTACCTGTTCAAACGTATTTCCTCCTATATCTATATCACCGAATATAGATGATAACCACTGTGCGTTCGGGGAAGTGTGTTGTAACGAATAGTACAAAAGTCGGTAAGAAAAAAAAGGCAGTTATCTCACCCCGATTTTTGATTACTTTAATGAAAGCTGTGTATAATTAATAGTCTAAATTGATGAGTCTGCCAAGTATAGGTAGGGGGAATAAAAAATGGTGGCTGTTTCATAACCTTGAAAAACAATGAATTTTCATTCGGACCTGTATATCTTCAAAACTACAACAACGCTAGAAAATCTGATGTCCTAAGAACGTCCTATGAAAACATAACAGAACATTAATTAAAGAAGAGTAAATTTGCTGAAATATTAGCCCTAATAGAGATATTTACGTACCATAGTTCTTGAAATATAGCTTTTTAAAAAGCAACATTTCTTAAAAATGTACTGAATGATTAGTTTCGTTAATTTATTTTGATACAATTGGAGTTCTGGCAATGGTCAGATTCTCCACTCAAGTTGAGTGTTTGCGGCTTTAGCGCACTTGCTCAGCCTCCACTGACTCATTACCAGT
>NW_027115249.1:2375460-2379130 GCF_000696795.3 Halyomorpha halys | reverse complement strand
TTAAATTTTATTTTATTATTATTTTTTATTTTATTTTATTTTATTTTTTTATTTTAGTATGTATGAAATCATTTATCAATATTACCTATTGCCCACAACTGTGTGGCAGATTGTAATATCTATCAATAAATAAATCTATCTATAAAAAAAAAAAAAAATTATTTTGATAAATCTAACTAAACTATGTGACGTATAGATGTCTATTAGCAATCAAATTAAAGCTAAATAATTGTACTATAAAGTAGTTTATGACCTGTACCCTCGTAGGAATAGTAGGTTTTCATATTTGCTAAAATAAATTGATTTATAGTTGTTCGGACAAAAAGTTTGATTTATGAAAACTTTATTTCAGAAACCATTAGACGTACAGATGTCTGTCAGCGCTCAAATTAAAGCTAGTTAAATTAACTATAAAATATTTAATAATGTTTATCTTTTTTTTAGGAGTGGTAGTTTTTATGATATTTAACGACATAAGCTTAAAAAATGTTAATCTCTAGTTGTTTGTTTAAAATGTTGGATTTTTGAAAAAATATATCTCTAGACCAATAAGACGCACATATGTTTGTCAACACTCAAAATAAAGAAAAATTAACTTAATATAAAGTAATTTATGACATTTATCTTCGTAGGGGTAGTAGTTTTTATGAATTCACATATGAATATGCATTTGGCAAATGAAAATCAATTAATTTTAGCAAATTTTATGAAAAATACTACTCCTACGAAAATAAACGTCATAAACTACCTTAAAGCTCATTAAACCAGTATCAATTTGATTGCTAATAGACATCTGTACGTCACATAGTTCTTGAGTTATAGATTTCTCAAAATAAATTAACTAACTTCTGATATTTCAGTACGTTCCATACAACATTTTTATTAAAAGTTACTTTTTAATAAGCTGTATCTCAAGAACTACTGAACGTAAATAACTCTATTAGGGCTTACATTTTAGCAAATTTACTCTACTTTAAATGATGCTCTTTTAGATTTTCTATTGTTAATGGTAGTTGTAAAGATATACAGCTCCGAATAGCTAGAACTATTCGCCAGTGGTTTGGAAAAGGTTTGGCTAGTGACGCACATTTGGATAACCAACCCAGAGCAAGAGCTTAGACTTACTGTGGAAGAAACCCCTTAGCAAACAGTTAAAGAACTTCCAGCAGAACTGAATACAAGTGTATGGACAGTTTCTCGACACTTAAAGATATCGGTAAAATAAAAAAGGGTAGACTCATGGGTACTTCATGACCTTAATGAACGACAGCAGCTGGAGCCACTATTCAATGGCTATCTACCACTAATGGCGGTAGTGTAATTCAAGTATTCCCCAGGATTGATAGTTGGAGAAATTACTTATAATTTGCTGGTGTCGCTGGAGTTGGCTGTATTTGAAATAAATATAATTATAATGAACAAAAGGAAATAAAATCTCTATTCGTGTAAGAGGAGAAGATGGTTGGGGGTGCAGTCAAAATACAACACAAATAAGTTGAAGTAAATTATTTAATCGTGCCAACGTTTTGGCCAGAATTTCTAGCCTTCATCAGGGCTAAGAACAGAACAAGATAACAATGAATTACAGACAATAATAAAGAAAAATTATTAAATTATTTTCTCTAATTTATTGGTTGTTATCTTGTTCTGTTCTCAGCCCTGATGAAGACTAGAAATTCTAACCGAAACGTTGGCAAGATTAAATAAGCTACTTTAACTTATTTGTGTTGTATTTTGACCGCACCCCCCTCCCAACATCTTCTCCTGGTTTAAGTCATCCACAGTCAACTATCTCTCATGATTATGTATCTATTCTTTTAATAATTAAGACACATTGGATTGTGTTTGTTTTGCCCAAAGGGTTATAATATAATTATTAGAATTTGGATTAATTTTGACTATTTTTAAGTTTACAATGAATAACCCATATCTCAGCCCTCGAAGAATGGTGTAATTGGAGGATTAAGATAAATTCCAACAAATCCCATCAAATCACCTTTACCCATCGTCGTAAACCTACCGACTGCTCTACAGTTTCATTTAATGATGTTACTCTTACCCCTGTCGAAGAGATTTGCTACCTTGGACTACATTTGGACACACGATTAACCTGGAATCCTCACACAAGACTGAAAAGACAGGAAACTGCACGTCGATTTCGACTATAACAGCACTTACTATATAAACGGTCTAAACTTCCAACACATTACAAAAGACTGATCTACATGACTGTAATAAGGCCAATCTGGACATATGGAGTTGATCTTTGGGGCTCCACTAAACCTTCGAATTCCTCTAGTATTCAATCCTTACAATCTAAAATCCTTCATAAAATCCTCAATGCTCCTTACTTTGTCCCAAATGAAATCATACATAAAGACCGTAATGTTCCCTATGTAACCGATGTAGTCCGAACCAGATATCACTCCTTCCATTATAAACTCTCTAACCACTCAAACCCCCTAGTTTCTAATCTTGCATCCTCTTCCATTCCTGACAACCCTCCGAGGCGCCTGAAAAGGTGGCCACGAGACCAGCTAATTTAAAATGTCAGAGTGGGTAGTTTCTCTACACGCCTGTAACACTCCAATTCAATTTAGATCAGATTTACTAAATGTATTATAATGTACAGTTGTAAATAGCAATAAATAAATATTTAAAAAAAAACAATGAATAATGGTAGGGGTTACTTGGTTTGGATGCTCTTATTGGACGTTACGATGGTAGACGGGTTTCTCTCTTTTTCTTTTCTTCTCATTTTGGCACAGCTGCCTCTCTTGCCATAGTGTGGTGAAGCTCTACTCACTCACGTTTATTTATAGAAAGTGGTATTTTCTTCTTAAAATGTGCTAGCTCTTTCTTTACCGCTACGGGTCTTTATGGCAATAAAAAAAAACTCTCTCTCCAAATGTTTTTACTTGAGAGAAACATTTCCAAATTCCAGTTAAAATTCCTCGAGGGAGCATGCTCGAATAATGGTACATTCGATATGTATTTATGTATGTTAATATAAACAATAACTTTGATTATATAGATAGCTAATAATACCAAACCTAATTACTCTATTAGCGCTACTAGGAATACTCACTGTTTAGCCTAGTAAGGGTTTCATCAAATATATCACATCACTTACCTGGAACAGAAACAAAAATATTAATATTTTTTCTACTTATTATTAAAAGATCAATAGAATTAAAATATATTCAATATAAATAATAATAAAATCAAATAAAAAGTCCAAATACAGTTTTTAAATTAAAAAAAAAGAAGAGCAAATTGATATGAAAATTCAATCAGAGGTAAAAGATATTTTCATTTTAATGGTTCAACGAATTTCAATTTTTATTTTCCTGCAGACTTTCCCCAATTAGGATTAATTTTATTTTTAACATGTAATGTTGAAAACCTTTCAAACTAATCCGATTAGGCATTACTTTAATTTACACGTGTCAGGGATTATATTTGTATTTTGTATATTTAAAGATAAATAAGATCTCAACAATATAACGATGAGGAAAATAAATAAAATAATACGGGATGAATTTTATTCGAGTTAAAAAATAAAGGGAAGAGACTGAGCTATTTATATCTAGACCCTGAAAATTATAATAGAATATAAAAACAGTAACCTTATGAACCTTATATTAACCTATATACTCTTATATATATA
>NW_027115249.1:2362578-2371435 GCF_000696795.3 Halyomorpha halys | reverse complement strand
GAGTTTTTCCATTTAACACGCTTTAACATAGATCATGAATACCCCTTATATCTGTTTTCTCTTCTGTCCTGTAACGGATAGATTCGTAATGCAGTAATCAATAGGAAATTAACAGATAAATTGTTATTAATGTTATAGATTCAGAGGTACAATAGCGTTGCTTTCAAATGGAGGGAGCCGAACAGAGCAGGAAAGCTAACAACCAATATAAAAGAGAATTCTATTGTGTTACATGAAAGCCTCGTGAACATTGGACCGCGGGACTGCCACCCGGGACCAACCAGCTATAACTTCCAAAACCATTACCTCTCTCTCTCAATTAAAAAATAAAATATCAAAAATTATTACATGACAGATCAATTTAAAAAATCTCTTCTTTATTGAGAATATTTACTTAACCTATTTTTTATTTATTTATTGGAAGATTGTAAGTAATATACAAAAGGAAGAACCATGTGCAATCAAAATAACTAAAATAGTAAACTATTTATTGTGAGCCAGCGTTTCGGCCCACTTTGCAGGGCTTCATCAGGGCTAAAAAAGATACAAACAACTAAAATAATGTAACTAAGAAAATAGATAACATGAAATAATAGCAAACTAAGGTGAGGCTAGAAATGATTTAAAATATTTGAAAATTTATATCAAAATAAATAAATAAAATTAAAGAAGATAAAAATAAGATGGAAGGTGAAAAGTATAAATTAATAAGAAATAAAAAAAAAAAGTATTGAAAATTAAGGAAATAACTGAAGTAAGAATAAAATAAAGGTCAAGTAAAAAGAACAAAAAAACCTATCTTTCTGATGATGGAAAGCACAAAAATGAGATAAATGCAGATGAAGGTATCAACAGGGCAGTGGGAGTGGGAAGTGGGGGAATTTTAGGGTTAACAGATCACATTAGATTTAAAGTAACAAGACACAAAATAATATTGAAGTAAAGTAATATTGGGAAATGTAAGGCAATATATAGAGAGAGAAATACTTTATTTATCTATGCTGCCTAAATACATTAGGTTGCTATCTCACACAGCATACTTATCAATCCGTAATCGGACATATATACATTACACATACATGGTATAATCATTAAAAAAAGATATAAAATAATAGAATATAATAAACAATTTTTTTCACCCCTACAGTTTCCTTTTACAATCCATTTCGGTCTGTACAACCAATATAAATGTTTCATTCATTCCTATTTTTCTTTCTCATTTCTGCTCCTCCAATTTCACCCTTTCACAATTATTCAATTCACCCGATAAACAAATTCGCTCTTCGGAATTCACCCTCCTAGATCCTCTTCAGTGACCCGCTAAACAAATTCTATATTAGACGGCAATGTGAGATCAGACCATCATTCATAGTCACAGCAGTAGATCAGTCTACCAAGTATACTGTGTATATAAGGTACACAGTAAATGATAATATACATAACAAGAGGAGAATATTATAAAAATTATAAAACACTTTAATAAAAATATTGTGCCGCACAGCTTCGCCGACTTGCCTTATACAGATCATACTTATGGCTACTCAAGCAATTTTATTTATTTTTTTTTTTTTTAATATAAATAGACACAGCATACATTTTTTTAAATTGTCACATTATAAAAAGTTTAGCATAACGTATTAAAGTTATACTTGATTTATTTTTTTTGATTATTTATTATTTCTTTTCCAAACTCCATACCCATCCTAACCCATTAGTTCTCAATCTCTCATCCTTAACAATCCCTCATAATCCTCTGAGGGGTCTGAAAAGAAGATGGCCAGGGGATCTTCTAATTTAAACTAATGCTTGAAGTACTAATGCTAACTAATGCTTTTTCCCAAGATTTTCAAGTGTAAATGAAACATTCCACATATTTACTTATTGTATTTATTATTTGTAAAGTAGTAAATTACATTAAATAAATAAAAATTATTTCTTCCCTTACAGATTTTAATTTTTTCTAGATGTTTATCATTCTTCAAATTTGTTTAATTTTTCCATTATTTCAATTCTAAAAATGCCCTCTCTTTTTTCCATCACACATAAAACTAAATTTAAGTTAAACATATAAAAATTACAATATATCAAAAAAATATATATACATAAAAACCCAACATGGTTGTCCCTATTTACAATCCATTAATATTTTTAAAAAACACTCTAACACACGCATACAAAGATTAAAATAAAATAAATAAGCTAAGAGTAATAAATATAAAATTGTATAGATATATAAAATAATATAGGAACAAAATGTGCAATATATGGATGATCTCCACCGAGACTTCGCCATCCTTATTAGCTATTATGCATGTGATGGTGGATCATTCCACCATGATGCAATATATAACCAAAATTACAAGAATGTATAAATATAATTTATAATATTTTCTTTTCTTTATTATATTATTTTTATCGTATTCGATCTTTTAATTTTATTGTACTGGTGTATTTTATCTATATATACTTTTATATAATTTCTCCCCCTTTTTATGTATATTATCATTAAATGTCTACCTTTTATTGGTTTATTTGGTACAATTATTTACTTATATTTGTAATATACCTTCAATAATGGCAAACGAGTAATTCCTACCCTAGATGTAGCAAACTGAAAGATCGTCGACTATCGAGTTCACAGCCACACAGTGAGCTATCTCTTGTCAGCATCTTCATTCGCGTCACCTCTGCTGCCTATATCATCAACAGTCTGCAACTGTTTCTACTTTTTCCGAACAGATAACAAAAAAAAGTCTGCCGACTACATAGTTCAGTAGAATGGCTTCTAGTTGGGTTTTTTTCATCAACTTTTCGTTTCCTTTATGATACGAATAGGCATACATATGGTCCAAATCGGAAGAGCCGATTCGGAAATAACGAATGGATAGTACAAGAGCCGGGAAGAAAAAAAGTCAGTTATCTCACCCCAATTTTTAATTAATTTAATGAAAACCATGTATAATTACCAGTCAATATTGATGAGTCTGCCAGGTATAGGTAGGGGGAATAAAAAATGGTGGCTGTTTCGAAACCTTAAAAAAACATTAATTTTTCATTCGGAGCTAACAACAATACTGGAAAATCTAAGAGAATATTATTTAAAGAAGAGTAAATTTGCTGAAATATTAGCCCTAAAAGAGCTATTTACGTCCAATAGTTCTCGAGATATAGCTTTTTAAAAAGCAAAATTTCTTAAAAATCTACAGAAAGATTAGTAGTTAGTTAATTTATTTAGAGAAATCTATATCTCAGGAACTATGTGACGTACAGATGTCTATTAGCACTCAAATTAAAGCTATTTTAATGGACTATAAAAAGTTTATGACCTTTACCTTCGTAGGAATAGTAGTTTTCATGATATTTTCTAAAATAAATTGATTTATAGTTGTTCGGACAATAAGTTTGATTTATGAAAAATTTCATTTCAGAAACCATTGGACTTACAGATGTTTGCCGCCACTCAAATTAAAGCTAGTTAAATTTATTACCAAAAAGTTAATTATGTTTTTCTTTGTAGGAGTAGTAGTTTTTATGATATTTGACAAAATAAACTCACAAAATTTTAATTTCTAGTTGTTCGTATAAAATGTTGGATTTTTGAAAAAATTTAAATTTAAGGAAAATTTATCTTTCTATAAGTAGTTTATGACACTTATCTTCGTAGGGGTAGTAGTTTTTATGATATTCACATATGAGTATAAATTTGGTAAATGAAAATTTTTCCGAACAACTTTAAATCAATTTATTTCAGCAAATTTCATGTAAACTATTACTCCTACGTAGGTAAACTACTTTATAGCTCATTAAACTAGCTTTAATTTGAGTGCTAATAGACATCTGTATGTCAAATGGTTTGTGAGATATAAATTCACTAACTACTGATCTTTCAGTACGTCCCATACAACATTTTTCTGAAATGTTGCTTTTTAAAAAGCTATATTTCTAAACATGTTTAACGTAAAAAACTCTATTAGGGCTCATATTTTAGCAAATTTACTCTTTTTTAAATGACGTTCTGTTATGTTTTCATAGGACGTTCTTAGGACAACAACTATACTTAACGTCGTAAATGTTTAATTTTAACCAAATTGTATTGTATTAATTGTAAAAATAATTTTTAACAAACTATCAATTATGATTATTAAATGCAAAAGTATCCTTAAATAAAAGGATAGCAAAACATTTCCAGGTAAGCTAGTTAACTTATAACGAGCATTGGTCGATATAGGGTCATGACGTCACAATATCTCAAGGAGGTCATAAGACATAAATAATCATAAGGTTTTATGATTCCATTCTCGCCCCGCCCCACGATATCTCATAATAAGGCTCAGACTTATCTCACCTTTAAAACATTTACTAATAACGACTAAAGCAGTCTTTGGAAAAGAATAAAATACTTATCAATGAATCTATACTAATGGGATCGATTAAAAATAAAGACAAGAACAATGAAGTATCGATTTATTTCTCTTAACTGATCAAAAGGTATTTTAAAGAGCTTGTCTAATATCGTGTAATTGCGAGTTCAAAGAAGTCATTTTTAAAGAGGTCAGAGCTAAAGTGAAAACAATATCCTTTTTTAGAATACGTGATAAGGAGTGTGAGAAAGTGAAAACATGGCGTAGGTTGTAAGGACGTCTCGGCTCGATAAGTCTGGATACATAGTGAGAATAACGCTATCCTAAATTCATACATAACAATTTATATATTGATACATATCAACCAATAATCGGGATAAATAAATTTTAGTTAGGGAAAAGTTAACAAAAGACATTAAAAAGTTCAATTTAAATTTAACCCTATATTATATATATAAATTGCTGAGCAACACTAAAAAAGTTGTTTACATGCTTATTTATTTTTGCAAATTATGAAGAAAAGGTTCAGTGGTCCAGTCAAAAGAGAACAAAAATAGTTAACAACTATTTATTTATCGACGTTCTGCCCCACTTTTTAGAACTTCATCAGGGTTAAAAGTACAAAAACAACTAAAAATATTTTGACATAGTAAGATAATACGATACAAAGAGGTAAATTAGAGTAGGGTTAGAAATATGTAAAAAAGAAGTGAAAAGAAAACTATACAAATGAAAGCAAAGAAGAAATAAAATAGCATTAATATAATATATGAATGATGAGAATAAGAATAGAATAAATTGCGCAAACTATAAGGTTAAAAATGAACAAGAGACGTAATAACACGTAAAAAAATAGAAAAGTAGATATGAGAAAGAAGTGAGTCGAGATTAAATAAAGGTCATGAAAGGATAAATTTTATTTATTGCTATTTACAACTGTAGATTATAATACATTTAGTAAATTTGATCTCAGTTAAAATGGAGTGTTACAGACGAGTTGAGAAACTAACCATTGGTTAGTTTAAATCATTAAAAGCCATGAAGATCGTTTACCCGAAACACCCAGTGATCATAAAAATTCACAATTATACCAACATGCTCGAAAACTTGGGAAAAACTGTTTTCTTTATATGGGTGCCGGGTCACGTGGGGATCACTGGAAATGAACTGGCGGACATTGCAGCTAAACAAGCACTTGCTCTTCCAGGTCAGGGCACGGCCATTCTGACACCACAAGAAATAAGTCTTCCATTGAAAAATGAGATATTATCTAGTTGGCAAGCCATGTGGGATGAAAGCCCGCCAAGCAAATTAAAAACCATCAAAAAAAACAGTAAACCATGGATCACATCAAACCGTTCCAATCGCAGGGAGGAGGTAGCTATTGCCAGATTGCGAATAGGTCATACGAGTTTAACTCATAGATATCTGATCAGTAAGCAGCCACCGCCAAAATGTCAATACTGCAACAGTGTAGTTACGATCAGTCACATATTTGAGTAGATTGGGAGTAGGACCGAGTGTATTGGATGCTCTGAATGATGACCAGAAGAACGTGCAAATGGTCTTAGTTTTCTTAAAAAGGAATGGCCTTTTAAATAAGATTTAAACCAGAAAATCTGTTATACGTAATAAAAAATACGTATATAAAGAAGTAATTATTAAAATTTTTTTTCGAAATTATTTAAAGTGAAATAGAATTATAGGAATAGAATACAAAGCACGAAACATGGGCGTTGATTACCTCAGCGTTTTACGCCCTTAAGCCCCAGACAACAACAACAACTAACCATTGGTAGCACTGTAATGACGTTTTACATTAGCAGGTCTCGTGGCCATCTTCTTTTCAGGCGCCTTGGAGGACTGTCAGGAATGGAAGAGGAAGAAAGGCTAGAAACTGGAGGGTTTGAGTGGTTAGGGAGTTTGTAATGGAAGGAATGATATCCGGTTCGGGCTAGATCGGTTAGGTATGGAACATTAAGGTCTTTTGTATGACTTTGTTTGTGACAAAGTAAGGAGTATTGAGGATTTTACGAAGGATTTTGGATTGAATACGAGAGGAATTCGAAGGTTTAGTGGAGCCCGAAAGCTGAACTCCGTATGTCCAGATAGGCCTTATTATAGTCAGTTTTCTGTCTTTTCAGTCTTGTGGAAAGGATAAATAAAAATAAAATTAATAATGAATGAGTGAAAAACAAATCAAGACCTATAGTATAGAGCTTTAGCGACTTTGACAGAAAATCGGAAGCATATTGGGAGCGGAGGGAGTTAAATTATATATCTATAATTTATTCTTCTGAATAAATTAATATTTCGGTATCTTTATTTATAGCCACCCGGACTATCTTCCTACAATCTATTTTATACGGTCAACTATCTTCATTAAATTTATTTTTAGTGTTTTTTGTGGGAATTTTTTTTTCTGGAAATAATAGGTCGCTACACAATATGTAAGAACGTCTGTTCAAAATACTGCTAAATGTATAGATGTACAGACGGTCACTGGTCCAATAATATAAAAAATAAATAAATAAAAAAATTGATTCATATGTTTGTTTCACAATCGGCGTATATATACGCACACCTTCTCATAAACCTGGACAAGTCATGAAAGAGAGAACACATACTCGAGCTCCCTCATTACCACGAGAGAGAGCCCAGGCAAACGACGACCATTACTACCGCCTGAGGACTTCCCGGCAGCCATTAGTCTGGCCCTTAATGCTCTACTCGGAACAGGCCAAAAAAGAACAAGAGGGCCGAAACGTGAGAGGGAGGAAAACAACCTGCAGTCAGGAAAATAATCAAGGATAAAAAATGAGCCCAACTCGTGCCTTTAGCTTATAATTATGGGTATCTATCCAAGACTTGTTTATTTACTATACAAATGTGGTAGGGGTTAGTCAGGGGTAGAAGTATAGTAGGAAATGTGCAAATAAACGAACTCAACAACAGTGAAGAATTTAGAATTAACTTGTATTATAAAGTAAAATGTTACATTGACACTGAAATGTATTTAATTTTCGAGCGATATTTAGTTTTTAATACCGCGACCGCCGAAAACCCAGCTTTGCACAACTAGGATAGGGTAGGCCCTTTTACCAGATATATTCCTTCAGGATCTGTTTACTATCATGGGAATTTCCTTGGTTATATCTTTTTCAATTAGCAGGAATTACTCATTATTCCTGTTCCTAATAATTTTCACAAGTATTTTTTTTTATTTTGACTTATGACAAGTTTAATTCTTATCATTAAGAATTAGTGTTGCTAAAATTTTAAAGTTAAACATAACACCAAAGCTGACTTAGTTTCTATTTATTTATAATTATTTTTTTGTTTACGCCACTGGATATGGTATTTATGTTCTACGGTAACTAGAATAAAACAAAATTGATGAGGAAACAAAAGCTTGGTTAAAGGAAAATGCGTGTTATTTTTTAATTTCGAAATAGCTTAGTTCGCGCTTTCTGTCAAAAAAGTTAAAATTTACACTAACAGTATCTGTCAATTGACAACGGAACTTCATTCTTATCTGCCCCGACGAAGCCTTATAAAGTGGGGCGAAACGTCAGTTAACAATAAATAGTTTCTTTTTTTTTACTATTTTGATATCTTTATTGCCCGTCACCCGGACTATCTTCCTACAATATATACAAATAATTTATTATAATGTCTGAGATGTTAATAAGTAGCAATTAGATGTATTAACCTTTACTCTGGCCCACTTACAAGACAATTCTTCCGAATTTCGGGTGTGGGCTGGAAGATTAGAACAATTAGAGGTAATTATAGTATCTTCAATGAAGGAATACTACAATTACACACTCTAGAAATATCCCCCCTCAGAGTTGATTGATAGCACGCTAATATAGGGAATGTAGGGGTAGTGAGAGGGCCTGAGGACATGGGGCATTTAGCATGTTATTGTCTCACTGTGTCAGTGTGTGTGAGGGGGCTGGTTCCAGGGGGTCTACGATGGATGGGGAAACTTAAGCGATATATATCTACGGGCCCTAAAGGGAGCGTCGGGCAATACTAGGTCAGTATGGAAGGTCCGAATTCATAGGAACATTTTAGAAGATTTATATGTAATAGAAGATGGTCCGAATGGTGGTCAATAAAGGTAAAAAATAATAAAAAACACTATTTATCAATAACTAACTACAAGAAACAAAAGTTACAAACAAAACGAGAATGCAAAACCATAAGACAATTATAGAAAACATTGAAAATCATCTTCTGTCTCTGGACATCAATAGAGCTCTAAATTAAAATAATAACCTTCCTCAAGGTAGGGATGGGATATCGATATCGATATTATCAAAATATCGATATTTTGTCTCCGATATCCGATATTTTGATATCGATATCGAGTAACCGATAATATCGATAATTTTCCTTCGATAATATCGGAATATCGGTTTCTAAAAAAAAAAAAATAAAAAAATATCGATACGATATCGATATTAAAATAATGCAAAATGTCGAAATAA
>NW_027115249.1:2357951-2361658 GCF_000696795.3 Halyomorpha halys | reverse complement strand
TCTCACACAAGACTGAAAAGACAGGAAACTCCACGTCGATTTCGACTATTACAGCACTTACTAGACAA
The DNA here is from genome assembly GCF_000696795.3 of Halyomorpha halys. Taxonomy (NCBI): domain Eukaryota; kingdom Metazoa; phylum Arthropoda; class Insecta; order Hemiptera; family Pentatomidae; genus Halyomorpha; species Halyomorpha halys. Next base: position 2,361,590 of record NW_027115249.1, on the reverse strand, counting down.
ACGGTCAAAACTTCCAATTCATTACAAAAGACTGATCTACATGACAATAACAAGGTTTATCTTGATATACGGATTTGAGTTTTGGGGCTCCACTAAACCATCGAATTCTTCTCGCATCCAATCCTTACAACCCAAAATCCTCAATGTTCCTTACTTTATCACAAATAAAATCATACATAAAGACCTTAATGTTCCCTATGTAACCGATCTAGCCCAAACCAGATATCACTCCTTCCATTATAAACTCTCTAACCACCCAAACCCACTAGTTTCTAACCTTGATTCCACTTCCATTCCTGACAATCCTCCGGGAAGATGACTAATATTTATAATAATTATTTAAAAAAGGTCTAGAAACTTTTCAAAAAAGTTTAGAAACTAAAGGGGTATTCATGATCTTTGGTTTAACATGTTAAAGCGTGTTAAATGGAAAAACTCATGTTAAATCGAAAAACATTGCCTTCTTTTACCGTGGTAAAACGAAATAACATTTAACATGGCTGAGAGTCTGTTGCTTGGTCTGTTAAATGGAGAATGACGTCACACAATAGACCAGTTGAGTTCGCCGCCATTTTTGTTGTGACAGCTCAGTTCTTTCGTGTGTTTGTGGTATTCATATCCCTGTTATTAAACCAGAATGGATAATTTTAATGATACTTTTGAGAAAAAAAACAATGTAATTTCATTCTACTATCTGAAAATTTGTAAACGCTCGCTGGATAAAAATCTCACTATATGAACCATGTAATTATTCTTAGGGGACATATGTCCCAGAATAAAGTTATTTTTTCATTTCATTTCATGAGCTAAAATTTCACACAAATTCCACTTTTCACTCACTCTAGGCATGTTGTAATTAATTACTTAAATCAAAACTGAAGTAAACAATAACATGAAGGTCTGGAAGGAAGGTTATAAACATAAAGGCTTATACAACAAGTTGCTGAGAAAATACGCTAGGGGCTCTTATGCATTTAACGTTTAACATGACTTCAAATAGGGCTGCTCACAATCTTATAGTTATAACATTTAACATGGTAAATCATTTAACATTAAACACAACATCATGAATACCTCTTAAATATAAAAATTTTATTTCGATATTGAATTTCCACTTCCTTATTAGTATCAGTATACAACTTTGAACTACATCCTATAAAGGAGATATTTTAGAAGTTTTTAAAATGCATAATAAGATAATACCATTAATATTTTCTAATTACTTCTATAATAATAAGTTACTAGTTAAGGCTCAAGCCTTCAATTTAACAATTTCTAGTAACAATATTAAGAGTTACCGAGCCTTCTGTCCAAAAACATAAAAATTAGAATTAACAAAACTATTATCCTTCCTATTAAATTAAAACTTTTAATCACAGTTAATTTTCACTATTACAATTTATCACAACAATATTTGTAACCTTCCCCACACTCAGGTCAGGTATTTATTTACCAGAATATTTTTGTTAAATTACCTATTTCTTTTATTATTACAATCCATAGTAAGATTAATTATAATTATCAACAGAAATTGTATCCAATATTTTTCATAAATTAATTTTATTTAAAATCTCTGCATAGTGTTGGTTATGATTTCTTGTCTCTGTTTTAAAATTCACTGCAGCACCCTTGAAGAATGGTGCCAAAACTGGAGGATTAAAATAAATCTCACCAAATCATATTTACCCTTCGACGTAAACCCATGACATCTTCCCCCACAATATCCTTTAATAATACCCCACTTATTCCTGTCGAACAGATCCGTTACTTAGGACTACATCTCGACAAACGACTGACATGGAATCCTCATACAAGACTAAAAAGACAAGAAACTGCTCGTAGATTCCGACTATTGCAACATTTACTAGACAAACAGTCTAAATTGGCAATCCATTACAAAAGACTGATCTACGTGACTGTAATAAGGCCTATCTGGACATACGGAGTTGAGCTTTGGGGCTCCACTAAACCATCAAATTCCTCCAGAATCCAATCCTTACAGTCCAAAATCCTTAATGCTCCTTACTTTGTCACAAATCAAGTCATCCATCAGGACCTCAATATTCCATATGTTGCCGATTTGGCCAGAACCAGATACCGTTCCTTCCATAATAAACTTCTCAACCACCCAAATCCACTTGTTTCTATCTTGGCGTCTCCTTCATTACCTAATAATCCTCCTAGGCGTCTGGAAAGAAGATGGCCTCGAGATCTTCTCCTCTAGAAATGTTATTGGAGTTCTATCAGTGGGTAGATTCTCCACATGTTTGTATCATGTCACTATGTCACCTACAGCAAATTTACTTGTTGTATATATGTGTATACAGTTGTAAATAGCAATAAATAAATTGTTTAAAAAAAAAAAAAAAAAAAATGTTACACCAAACCCGGATTTATGTTCCGGGGAGTTTGGAAATGTTAAAACATCTGTTTAAGTATATAATTGCAATTTATTTACAAAAAATACTATTTAAATTGCCGATGCTGAGTTTCTAACAATTTTCCTAATACTGTACTTTGACCTATAATCATCAAATAACCTTAAATGATTGTCTGTTAAACCATTAACACAGAGCTTAATCATATTATTTTTGTTTGTTTGGTTTCATTATTTTTCTTTTTACTTTATATTACTTTGAATTTGCTTTAACTCACGGTATAATGTTTTCAGATATGTAAATGGATTCTTCTGGTAAAGTATTTTTCTTTTGAATGTATTATTTTCTTTATGTAAAATGAAAATCAAAAGTATGCTGGTTTTTGGTTGCATGCTGTACTAGTGCTGTTTTGTTAGAATCATTATCCTTGTTTTTTAAATCATTATTGTGTTGATACATTTTATTGTCGGACATATAAAGAAATATAAATTGTTGTGAGACTAAAATTGGATAAAGTTTTAGTTTATTTAGACATTATTATTTCATTGAAATAATATTAGACATAACATTAATTGAAATAATTATTTATATTTATCTTAAGGGGGAGGTTCATTATAACTTCCAGCAGCCATGCACCAACAAGATCTAATTATGACGATCCCTGGCGAGGTAACGATGCATACGGAGAGGAAGGGAAATCGATTGTGTAAGTGTTGACCTTTCAACTTAGTCTGGCCAAGTTCGTCACGTGACACTGGGACTTATTTCAATACTTAACGCAACAGTACTTAATAACTGAACGGCAAGATTCACTTCTCGGTCAAAAGTCAAAGTGGAGTATCTAAAAATTCATGAGGAATTGTCACTAAATCAATATTGCATATTTAAAGTATCGGATAATTAGCAATTTTGATATACCAACATCAATTGTTCATTTTGAATTTATACATTTACTTATCTACATATGAAATATACAGAAAGGGGAAGTTTTGAGAAAATTAACAAAAAAAAAAAAAAGTACGAAAGAAAATGTAAATGATGAGTAATAGATTGAACATAACTGGATATATAAGTAATGTATAAAAATAATCAATAACAATTTAAATCAACATAATAAAATGTATGAGAGAAAGAGATTTAAGACGATAAAAAATGTACAGTAATAAAGTAGAGTAAAACAATAATCTAAAATAAATCTAGAATGTCCGGAGAAATGATAAGAAGGAACAAGGGAGAAGAGATATGGAGAACGGGGGGGGGG
>NW_027115249.1:2354704-2355781 GCF_000696795.3 Halyomorpha halys | reverse complement strand
AGTCAATATATCCACTTTTGAAAACCTATTATTATAATTATAATTTTATTATATATTATTATCAACTTCTGAAACCTATTATTTTTATAGCAATTAGATTTTTTTAAAAAATGCACTGAATAATCAGTAGTTAATGAATTTATTTTTGGAAATATATATTTCAGGCCCTAAAGAGCTGTTGATGTTCAGTACTTCCAAGATACACTTTTTTTTTTTTTTTCCAAACAATCAAAAATAATTTTGTGAATTTATTTTGGCATTTATATTATGAAAACTCCTACGAAAGCCATACAAAGGTCTACAAGCTCTCATTTGATGAATAGGAGCAGCAATTTTCATGATATTCGCCAAAATAAATTCACAAAATATTGATTTTTCGTTAATTGGAAAAAAAAAATTTTGCTTTATGAAAAACTGTATCTGGAAAACTATGGAACGTAAAGAACTCTCATATTTTGGAAAATTATCCCCTCTTAATAATGCGGTATGAGGGTTCTTAATATTTTTTGTTTTTATTTATTTAATGTAATTTACAACTGTACAAAATAATACAATAAGTAATCTGGATTTTCTCTTTAGGATGTCTGGTGAGTCAATTCATAAAAAAACTTTTGAGGTTAATAAACTTCCAATTGAATGTAATTTATATTAAATTATCATAATATAGTAAAACGTTTCGGGACCACTGTCCCATATTCACATACTTTAAACCTCATATTTTTACTTCTCCTTAATGCTAAGGAGAAGTGAAGATGCACAAATAAGTAATGGTACAGTGTAAAGTGTGACATGATTTCCTATATGAAATTAAAATTATGAGGTTTAAAGTACATGAATATGGGACAGTGGTCCCGAAACGTTGTATATTATGATAATTTAATATAAATTACATTCAACTGGAAGTTATTAACCTCAAACATTTTTTTACAATAAGTAAATATGTTGTATGTTTCATATACACTTGAAAATCTTAGAAAGGGACCACACATCGGTGGTACTTCAAACATTAATTTAAATTAGAAGGTCCCGTGGCCATCTTCTTTTCAGACGCCTCGGAGGATTATCAGGGATTGTTAA
>NW_027115249.1:2333759-2353664 GCF_000696795.3 Halyomorpha halys | reverse complement strand
TTTTCCTTTTTGTAACTATAGTGTTTGTATCTTTTTTAGCCCTGACGAAGCCCTGCAACGTGGGGCGAAACGTTGGCTCAATAAAATAGTATAATTATCTACTATTTGAGTTTTTTTTTTACCGCACCCGGACCATATTCCATTCATTAAATATTTACTTTTTAATTATTTATAATGAACCTCTAAGTAAATATTGAACATTTACCTATCAGAATAAGTAACGTGTATCTTTTCTCTTTACTTGAAAGAACTCAAAATGATTATTTTGTAACTTCTGGAACAACCTTCATCTTTTATTTCCCTTACTAAGTTTGGTAGTAATAAATTAATAATAATAAATAAACTATATATAGTTATTATTAAAGTAATAAACAATTGGAGTGAAACAAGTTCTTTTTTGTTTTTCTCCTATTAGGCTTTGAGTGAACAGTACTTATTAATTTTCAAACTAAAATAAAATCTATTTAAGTTTTCTTTGGCTTAAAATATTATAAATGGCCAAAGACGGATATATACAACCGAATGGCCGAAGTTGGCGAGTGGCCACACAACAGTTCCTCTCTTGTGTGGTCGAGTCAGGAAAATCAATCTCACCTGTTTTATTCAAAGCTCTTGTTGCCACCTCTTTTCCTTTTCCTAGAAACAGTTGCTTTCGTCCTTTGTTTATAACTAGAGGGAGGTGGTTCGGTCAGATCCATTCGCCATGTCAGCCGCCTCGATCTGGTCAAAGGTCAGCTTTCTCCTGCGTATAGGGAACGTTACCCAAGTGTGTTAGTGTAGGTGTGTCTTTCTACATATAAACGTACCCGTTTGGAGGATAGTATGAAAAGATGACTTCGGCGACTGAGGAGTTAACGGGAGGATAAATTCGTTATAATAATATTACGTAATAAGGTGTATTAGATTGGAATTAAAAATTATTAACACCATCTGATTAATTTGAAACGAAATGAGAAAATGAAATTGAGGAGGGATATGCCTGAAATTAAACAGGTTATTTTTCGGTTTCAACTGCACTCCGTAAATATAAATCAAGATATAGCATTGTGGCGAATAAGATGGGCGTGTAATAGTACAAGAGCCCAAGAGGAGAATAAAATCAGTTATTTTACCTTTATTTTGGATTACTTTCATAAAAACTATACATAATTACTAGTCAAAACTGTAAAACTAGTCAAGTATAGGTAGGGAGAATAAAAAATTCAGTTTGAGAACGTTAAAAAAATATATATTTCATTCGGACCTCTATATCTTTCAAACTACCTACAACACAAGAAAATCTAGAGGACATTATTTGAAGTATAGTAAATTCGCTAAAATATGAGCCCTAATAGAACTATTTACGTTCAATAGTTCCCAAGATAAAGATTTTTTTAAAAAATGCACTGAATAATCAGTAGTTAATGAATTTATTTTTGGAAATATATATCTCAGGATCCATTCCACGCACAGATGCCTATTAACACTTAAATTAAAGCAAATTTAAAGTAATATAAAGTAATAAGAAAAATAATATGATTAAGCTCTGTGTTAATGGTTTAACAGACAATCATTTAAGGTTATATGATAATTATAGGTCAAAGTACAGTATTCGGAAAATTGTTAGAAACTCAGCATCGGCAATTTAAATAGTATTTTTAGTAAATAAATTGCAATTATATACTTAAACAGATGTTTTAACATTTCCAAACTCCCCGGAGCATAAATCCGGGTTTGCTGTAACATTTTTTTTTTTTTTTTTTTTAAATAATTATTTATTGCTATTTACAACTGTATACACATATATACAACAAGTAAATTTGCTGTAGGTGACATAGTGACATGATAAAAACATGTGGAGAATCTACCTACTGATAGAACTCCAATAACATTTCTAGAGGAGAAGATCTCGAGGCCATCTTCTTTTCAGACGCCTAGGAGGATTATTAGGTAATGAAGGAGAAGCCAGGTTAGAAACGAGTGGATTTGGGTGGTTGAGAAGTTTATTATGGAAGGAACGGTATCTGTTTCTGGCCAAATCGGCAACATATGGAACATTGAGGTCCTGATGGATGACTTGATTTGTGACAAATTAAGGAGCATTAAGGATTTTGGACTGTTAGGATTGGATTCTGGAGGAATTTGATGGTTTAGTGGAGCCCCAAAGCTCAACTCCGTATGTCCAGATAGGCCTTATAATAGTCATGTAGATCAGTCTTTTGTAATGGACATACAACATAACATTAAAGTATCAATTCTAGGCAAAAGTGTACTTTCTGCTTCCATAAAACCGTATTCGATGGTTGTTAAAAAAAAAAAAAATTAAAATTCTGTAATTTATTAATTGAAAAACATTTAAAAAGTGAGAATCGCTAAATCAGTGTTGTTTGTTTAGATCTAAATGACGTCACACATGATACTATAATACATAATTAGGAATGAAAACTATGCATGACAAATTCGAGGTCAAGATACTGTAATTCAAAGTTTCCGCGAATTTCATTTGTTGACAAGATGATAAGTTTCAATGGCATTGAATAGGTTATTTATTCACATATATATGTATAAATAGTTGACCGTAAAAATTGATACATAAGAAGATGGTCAGGGTTGTGGTCAAAGGAGAAACAAAAATGGTTGGAAGTTATTCGGAAAATAAATAGTTGTAAACTATTTTTGTTTCTTCTTTGACCGCAACCCTGACCATCTTCTTATATATGTTATTTATTCACATAAATTAAACTTTGAAAATATACCATTCCTTATTTAAATGATTTAAATTGAACATATTTAGTCAATGTAATATGTAACTTGTTTGCAAGCGCCCTCTTTATGAACTTCATTATTAACTTCTAAAGCTGAATAGGGGTATCGCATTCCACCTGTCTCAAAATTAACCCTCAAAACATATTATTTGATAATCAAAGCTAAAATGAGAGCCCTTAACATTATAGAAAGGGCCCGCGCCCCTCAAAACACCCCGAAACCGCCCCTCTACCCCCATTCCCTTCAATAATCTGGGTTCATTACCCTTCAAGGGCGACCTGCCGCCACGTGGCACAATATACAGTGCCAAATATCGGCCAGCTGTCGCCAACAGAAAACCCCAAATAGTAGCCCAAGTCCTCGACAGCCGATTGCATATCGATCCTACAGGACACTTCACTCCACATCACATCCTATGGATATAGGATAAAAATTCAAACATGAAATAAGAAAGGAATGCTATATATTTAAAAAAAGAGCTGCTAAAATATGCTGAATTGTTAAAAAGCACGGCATACTTCCATTGTTAGATATAATATTAATACATTATCACTAGTTTATAATTACACCATCTCCCATATAATACTATAATCTATTATTATATAAAATATTACAATACAAATACGTAGCATTATACAATGTATTATATGTGTACAATAATATATTAAAACACTACTCCGTGTTATAGCTAAGTTAACCATATTTTCTAATTTAAAAAGAGAGACATTTATTAAAAGACACTAAAAACTGAGATATTTTTGCTATTTATGTTTTTAATTGGAAGAAGATAGTTGACCGTATGAATTAGATTGTAGGAAGATAGTCCGGGCGAGGGTCAATAAAGTTATCAATATTTTAACTATTTATTGTTATACAACGTTTCGCTCCACTTTCCAGGGTTTCGTCAGGGCTGTCAGGTTGAACACTATCTTCCTACAATTTATTTATGTTTGTTATGTTGATAAATGCCCTGTTTTAGATTTTATATTTTTATACAAATAACTACAGAAATAAACTCACAAATTATATTATAAAACATAAAATTTATTTTTAAATAACACAAATGAAAAAAATCAATATTAATAATTCAAATATTATTAAGAAAAATAAATTTTACGAGTAGAGTAGAAGTCAACTAGTCGACGTACGTTACAATCTTAAGAAGATACAATCGCCAAAAATAATGAGAGTGAATATAGACATCCTGACCCGCCCCCGTATACCAGTTAGAGAGCTTGTCTGGTATTATTAAGAAAACACTTAGTTATACTGAGCTACATTTTAACCCTCCCTAAAACAAAGAATTGACAGTTAGAGAAATGCAACCGCAGTATTGTGTAATATAGATAGTCTTTATTTGAAGAGAGAAGATTCAATAACTAGGTCATACTAAGTACAATTACTATCTACGATCTACTGTATACAACATATCTCCTAGAGAGTCCTTTGACCATTCTATCTAAAATAATTGACTCTAATATAAGAGAGATATTTATATGCAATATTAGAATGTGAGGGAAGATAGCAACTCGTTAGAGGTAGATGACAAGAAAGGGGTGTCATCGGAGCGAGATTTAAAGTAAGGAGACAGTGTCTGCAACAGACAAAAGGATTCTTCATAGCAGGAAATAATATGTATTCTGAGATGTTATATGAGATAGTTATTTAGGAGTGTTTTGTGAGAGCGAAGAGACATTTTCTTCTGCTTTAAAAGGTAACGTACAACGACAGTTCATAAAAAAAGGTGAGCGCGATTAGGTACACGTCAGGTGTTCCAGCCCCTTAATTCAGTTAGCTTGTCTTATCTTAATTTGAAAATATTGACTTATAACGAACAGAGCCATAAATTAAAATATATGTACTATTACCTAAATAATTGCAATTAGCATTTTTTAACTTCAATAAATTAAATTCCAAATAAATTTGTATCAATTTTTATGAATGCGTATACCATATTGTTTGACATATAAGCTGAGGGTCGATTTGTCGAAACAAGTTTCATCGATTTGTAAACAAAAGATGATTTCAATATTAATATCAATATCAATACATTGTCAAATTTAAGCTGCTAATAACATAAATGACCACCATAATAATCTTGGAGTCGTATCATTTCTACTCGATCATAAGTAATTGAGGAGTATTTTAAGTCAATATATCCACTTTTGAAAACCTATTATTATAATTATAATTTTATTATATATTATTATCAACTTCTGAAACCTATTATTTTTATAGCAATTTTATTATTAATATCAGGTTTTGGAAATCTAGTATTTTTATAGCTACTTAATTGTTTATTATTATCCACTTCTGGAAACCTATTATTTATAAGAAACATTTAGTACGTATTAATATTCTCTTTTAGAAACCTGTTATTTTTATAGCAATTTTATTATTATTATCTACTTTTGAAAACCTACTATTTTACAGCTACCTTATTATTTATTATTGTCCACTTTTGGAAACTAACAACAATTTTATCATGTATTCTTATCCACTTCTAGAAATCTGTTATTTTTATTTATTATTATTTTTATACCAATTTTATTATATATTATAATCCTCTTTTGGAAACCTATTACATTTATTTATTATTATTTTTATAGCAATGTCATTATTATTATCTGCTTTTGGAAAGCCAGTACATTACATGTTAATACTGACTTTTGGAACCTATTATTTTTATAGCAATTTTATCATATATTATCCTCTTCTAGAAATCTGTTATTTTATTATATATTATTATCCTCTTTTCGAAACCTATTAATTTTATTTATTATTATTTTTATAGCAATTTCTTTAAATTATCTGCTTTGGGAAAGCTATTATTTTTATTTATTATAATTTTTTTAGCTACTATATTATATATTAATACTGACTTTAGGAACCGATTATTTTTATTTATCATAATTTTATAGGAACATTATTGTTTATTATTATCTGCTTTTGGAAAGCTATAATTGTTATGGTAATTTTATTATTTATTATTATCCTCTTTTGGAAAGCTATTAATTTCTTTTATTATCATTTTTATAGCAATTTCATTATTATTATCTGCTTTTGGAAAGCTATTTTTTTATTTATTATAATTTTTTGAGCTATTATATTATATATTAATACAGACTTTTGGAACCTATTATTTTTATTTATTATTATTTTTTAGGTGTTTTATTATTTATTATTATCCACTTTTGGAAACCTGTTATTTTTATTTATTATATTTTTTTAGCTATTATATTGTATATTAATACTGACTTTGGGAACCTATTATTTTTATTTATCATTATTTTATAGGAACTTTATTGTTCATTATTATCTGCTTTCGGAAAGCTATAATTTTTATAGTAATTTTATTATTTATTATTATCCTCTTTTGGAAAGCTATTAATTTCTTTTATTATCATTTTTATAGCAATTTCGTTATTATTATCTGCTTTTGAAAAGCTATTACTTTTATTTATTATAATCTTTTTAGCTATTATAGTATGTATTAATACAGACTTTTGGAACCTATTATTTTTATTTATTATTATTTTCTAACTGTTTTATTATTTATTATTATCCACTTTTGGAAACCTGTTATTTTTATTTATTATATTTTTTTATAAATGGAATATGAATAAAAAAAAAAACTCAAATAGTTACAACTACTTTAATAAGCCAATGTTTCGACTTTGACTTCTGCCAAAACAGCCCTGACGAAGCCCTGCAACGTAGGACGAAACGTTGGCTTATTAAATTAGTTGACACTATTTGAGTTTTTTTGACCGCACCCGGATCAAATTTCATTTATTAATAATACACACGGTCATTCAGCGATTTCTAGTACTATTATTTTTATAGCAACTTTATTATATATTATTATGCACTTTTGGAAGCCTATTATTTTTATTTATTATTTTTTTTATAGCAAATTTATTATTATTATTTGCTTTTGGAAAAGCTAATATTTTTATTTATTTTTATTTTATAGCTGTTTTATTATTTATTATTATCCACTTTTGGAAGCCTATTATTTTTATTTTTATAGCAATTTTATTATTATTATTTGCTTTTGGAAAGATAATATTTTTATTTATTATTAATAAATTATAAATATTTTATTATTTTATAACTGTTTTATTATTTATTATTATCCACTTTTGAAAACCTATTTTTATTTTCATTTTTTATTTTTGTATAGCTATTTTATTATTTATTATTATACACTTTTGGATGGCTCTTATTTTGAAAATAATACACCTTACGTTGATAAATTAAATTTTTATTGATTTGTAATACAGTTGAAAAGTTAAATTTTGAAATTTACTTAGCATAATCGAAAATTACGTTTTTGTTTTTTTTAATTAGTAAAATAATATCGTTATGTTTTTGAAGTGGACATATTTACTTTTGAAAGAAAACTTATCTATTGTTCACTATTGAAATCGTTAATAATCTATAAAACATTGACCGTAATATCGATGTTAAAGAATCGATAGGCCCTGATAGAAGTAGAAACCACTCCTTAGCCAGCCTGTATAGTTACTCACTTCATTGTTATTTTGCCTTGCGAAATCCCATCTCCTCTACCCGTATCCCAGAATATCCCATGACTTAATTCCTCTGGAACAACTAATTTTCGAAGCCCTATTGTCAATAGATCATTCCAGCTTTAAGTTGTGATGCTATCGCAAAAGAATGTGATTTCACTGTACTGGTGTTGTACCATGACGAGAAATTCATCACCAAAACTAGGACTATATTTACACTAAGATCCAACGAGGTCCCGGGATCCATGTGTCCCCTAACTTCTATGATCAATAACAGTATTAAAAAAAAAAAATCTGTAATGCTACATCCCATGAAGCGTCAGGTCTGCAGTACTTTGTAAAGAAGTATTCTTACTAAACCAACGGTTGTGCAAGGAGGTGATTTGGTCAAAATCCCACAGGACCGCCAGATTTTTTCCCATTTTAGGGTTCCAACTTTCCAATTTTAGGAGTACTAATGATGTTTCAAATATAAAATGTTTTACCATATTAAATGTTATATGTATAGGATTGTGAGCAGCCCTATTTAAAGTCATCTTAAATGCATAACAGCTCCTAGCGGATTTTGTGAGCTACTCGTTTTAATTTATAACCTTTTTTTTTCTAAACTTCTTGTTATTGTTTACTTTTTAGTTTTGATTAAATTAATTTATTACAACATGCCTAAAGTTGAAGTTGTGTTAAAGTTTCGCCACTGAATGCCTTGTTAAACTTCAGGTATAAACTCACAATCCTATACTTATAACATTTAACATGGTAAAACATTTTACAGTTAACACATCTTGAATACCCCTATAATTCAAAATTATCAATATATTTTTTTTTTCTTGGATGACTCTAATTTTCTAGTTTATTTCGACAGTAGTATCAAAAATACATAAAGTAAAAAGGTACAAAATAGTAAATATGATAATCAAACAAGATGGGAGGAAGCGTATTGTTGGAACATGTGCAAACACACACAACTGTTTCAAAAATACTGTTTAGTATTTACCATTACTAATTGTATCCTGTTTGTACAGTTGTTTAAACGGAAATCCGAAGCGATGTAGCGCTCTGTGTAGAAATAAATTATTGTAAACTATATATATGGAAGTGGAATGTATTAACTTAATACATATTCCCAGATAGATAGTACATTCAACTAAAGTCGGTGGAGGTAAATGGTTTGACCTGAATTTTTGACTTTAGGACTATTTCTTTTTTTTAGATGAATGAGAGATAAACATGAGGAAAGTTCTGATTCCTAGGAGATTGGGAATTGGAGGGGGGCCCTCCAAGTTTAATTTTCTTCAGTTTTTAGCATATATCGCCGAAACTATGCTAACTATGCATAAAAGCTATCCTATAGAAAATTAAACCTGACAACTTGTGGCACGGGATTTAGTTTCAGATTTTTAGGGATTTCAGTATTCTTGACAAAGAGCTCTGTTTGCGCAGGTTATACGCTATAGTTTATAGATCATTTTAGGATGTCATTTTATGCCGAGATATTTGAAACTGTCTACTTTCAGAAAAGATTTGCAGTCCAAGTAGATCACGTCTTAGTTTTGTGGTGAAATAGCTGAAATTTTTCTCCTTTTGGTCGCTGAGGCTAATTACCACTCCGTTGAATTATTAAATCCTCTCTCTCTCTCTCTCTCTCTCTCTCTCTCTCTCTCTCTCTCTCTCTCTCTCTCTCTCTCTCTCTCTCCCTCCCCCTCCCTCCTTCGTTTCTGGGGAGACCTCTCTCTGTTGACGACCTTCGATATGAGACAAATGTCGATTATTCTCGGATAAAATACAGCAACAAAATTCTGACACAGATTTTAGAATTGATTATAAAATCAATAGAAAGTAACGTAAACCAAACCGCCATTTTTACTCATAAAAATGAAACTTTAATAATTCACTTTAATTTTATTCGTTTATTACATTAGAGGGATGATTTATTACAGCTTCATAAACAGAGATGGGCTATAGCATTAAAACTTTGGCAAGTACACCGCAAGCTCATTTCATCTCGTTTCATCAAAACAACAATAGTTTTATGACAACCGCAGCGCACTCTAGGCCAAGGTCGGGAAGATTTAATAACCGCTTAACTATCACCACATTATGGAGCAGTATAAGAACACCGCAACCTCTGAGCTATGAAATCCTGGAACATCTTAACTTCCAGATATTCTCCACAGGGCCGAAATACGATCTCCAAGATGTAAACAGGTGTAACCACTGTAAAAGCAATCAATGGAGGCAATTACTTACAACCATTTTTATTATAATAAAAGCATTAGTTTTTAAATAAATGTTCTGAAAATTATCATTCGAGGCGTCAAGGAGATAAATCCAAATATGGAACTTTATTTATATATTATTTCATTTCAAATGAAAGGTCTGTTTTTATTATTTAAGAAATGCAAAGTGTGATTAGTAGTGATTATGTTTATAGATTATAATAAGTCGTTAATAACCCTCTATTTTTTTTTAACATTTACTATAGTTTTTTTTAATAAGGCGATCCACAGCGAAGAAGATGTTTGCCTAGTTATCTACATGTGACCAACCTATACTTATCTCGGACAAACTTCAGCCAGTTCAGGAATTTGGTCAAGTTCCTTAAAAGTAAAATTTTTGAAAATTATTCTCAGGTCAAGAACTTCAAGAACGTCAACTTTATTTATGCACAAAATAATTACAAAAAACTTATTTACACAACTATAATAAGGCCTATCTGGGGATTCGGAGTTTAGCTTTGGGACTCTACTAAACCTCTGAATCCCACTCTAATTCAATCTTTACAATCTAAATTTCTTCATAGCATCCTCAATGTTGTGAACTTTCTCAGAAATAAAATCATACATAATGACCTTAATGTTCCATATGTAACCGATCTAGCCCCAACCAGATATCATCCCTTCCCTTATAAAGTCAATAACCACCCAAACCCACTAGTTTCTAAACTTGCTTCCTTATCCATTCCTGACAATCCTCCAAGGCACCTAAAAAGAAGATGGCCTCGAGACCTTCTAATGTTGAAATGTTATTGGAGTGCTACAAATGGTTAATTTTTATACACCCCTGTATCACTCCATTATAAACTTACAACAAATTTATTAAATATGTGGTTATGTACAGTTGTAAATCTCAAAAAAAGATATTTAAAAAAAAAATTCTTCACAATACTCAGAATTTTTCAATTCTCTGACAGAAAAGTTGATAACCCGTTGGGAAAAATGAATTAAAATGAGCGTATATGTTTTGAATAAAATTGTTTTGATTCCTGTGAAAAATTCATATTTCATATGAAACGACCCAATATTCTTTTACTATTTATTTGGAATAATGAATTTGATACAAGGTGATTATTCAATTTTTTATTTTATATATGCTGCAAATATATATACTCTTCTCTGACTTATGCTAATATTATCACCTAGATTTTTAAGAAAAGTTTGAGGATTATTCATTTAAATCGATATACCGCATGCAGACTTCGCCACCGCTACCTACACCTCGTCTCCTCTTGACTAGAAGATCGTTATGACAAGCTAAGCATCTTTGGAGAACCTTTGTCGAAGTAACTTATTCATAACATTGCGTTGGAAGATATGATATAAAGTTGAAAGAGTATGAAACAAACAAACTTTAAGAATATAATGTTTATTCAAAATAACTTTCGTTGGCTTCAATGTTCATCCTAAACACAAGATTTTTTAATCTATTTTTAAACGAAACATTTTGAAATTGATTCAATATACTTGAGAAGAGGACATTTTACTTAAAATTTTCATTTCTCGAGTATATTGAACAGTTACAATGGAGAAAGTGTTAGATAATGTTAAACTTTTAAAATAAAGTTTTAGATCAATTCTTATGTTCACGTAATTAGTAGATAAGGAAAATGTAGTAATTGGTTGAGAAATGAATTCAAAATTTTTAACGAAAGCCATTGTTTCAAAAATATATTACCGACCCTTGGATATATAGCTGATTAAAAATGTGAATTAGTTTTCACAGGAATGGGGCTGACATGACAATTACAGATATATACCTTTTTCCAGAGTTGGGAAAATATTATTCGAATGACGAGAGACGAATACTTTTTTTATTCGTGAATTTTCTACTCGAATAATCAATTATAACATATGATTAACCATCCGAATACTTTTTCATTCGTCATTATTTTACACGAATAATCAATTATACGGGGAAAACAATTCAAATTCATTTATATTCGTCCATTTTATAGAATAATAATATCTTATTCGAAAAAATTAAATGATTAACCATCGGAATACGCTTGTATTTGTATAAAGAGATTTTTTGTCTTACAGGTATACATAGATATATTTTATGATCGCGTATAGATTAATTTTAACTACTCTGATTTCTAACATAAAGGGACCCTAACATGTTGGAAATCAAGAGAGTTCAAATAAATCGATAGGCAATCTTAAAATCGATAGCATTTTTATATTCTGCATATCTCATGACATATAAAGGAACCCTAAATGTCTCAGAAATCAGAAAAGTAAAAGAAATCGATACGCGATGCTAAAATCGATAGTACTTTTATATTCTACATATCTCAAAACATATAAAGTGACCCTAACATGTTCGGGATCAAGAAAGTTAAAATAGAACGAAACGCGATAATTTAATCTATACGCGATCATAAAATCAATAGAATTTTCATTTTTGGCATATATCGAAACATATAAAGTGACCCTAACATGTTAGAAATTAGAAAAGTTCATATAAATTGATAAGCGATCACAAGTGCTGTCAGCAAAAAAAAAAAAATAAACAAAAAAAATGATTTATTTATGCCGACGTTTCGACCTGAGTTTCAGGTCTTCATCAGGGCAATAGAACATAAGAGATAACAACCATAATTTAGAGAAACATAAAACTGAAAAGAAACAGTATAAAAACAAATTCGAAATTACACAAAATTGAATAATAAAAAATAATTGATTGATAACCATGGAATTAGACAGTTGCAGATTGATAACAGTGAAAGATGAAATATAATATTATGTAGGTAAGAAGATATGTAAGTAGTAACTGAAAAACAAATATGAATCTACAATTTGAAGTTCTCTTTTATTATATTTTTGTAAAATTATTATATTCTTGAAATAAACATGATTTATTTTCGTTATTAAATAGTAAAATACGAATTTTTATCACAACAGTAAAAAAAATTCTTGTTCATACTTTTCGCATTTCCCTGGTTTTCGAATTTTCTTTTTTTCGAATACGAAAATTGCGATTTCAACATGAACATACCAATCTACCTAAAATTCGAAGATGTACATAGAGTGGTAACTGGAACTTTTGGGATGTGGGAATTTTTATCATATGGATACTGAAATGTTTCTATGTTTGTAGCGTATTTTTATGGCCATTAGCATCTCATTTTTTTATTATTTATTTTTTTGTTGACAGTTATTATTCGTGGACGTAGTTTAAAAATTCAGCTACGTATAAACCGTCTATACTTTGAGTGTTGCGGGTCATGTAGAGCCTTTACCCCGTGTTCATTTCTGAGTTAGGTCTATTAAAAAAAAGTATTATTTGTATTAGCAGTATTCTATAACACTACCTCGTATTTATATTTAAGTTTTATCAAAAGGAAATTTATGATTTAAGTTTTATTACCTATTGCCACAGAGTACCTTTTAATGATATTGCTCTTACATCTGCCGAACAGATCCTGTACCTTACAGTCTATCTGGGCAATTCTCACACCAGACTAATTTCAACTGTTACAGTAATTTCTATACAAACGATCTAAACTTCCAATCCATTACAAAAGACTGAACTAAATGACTATAATAAGGCCTGTCTGGTTATTGAGCTGACCTTTGAGGTTCCACTAATCCATCCAATTCCTCTCGTATCCAATTCATACAATCCAAAATCCTCAATGCTCCTTACTTTGTCACAAATAAAATCATCCATAAAGACCTTAATGTTCCAAATGTAACCGATGAAGCCCGAGCCAGATATCACATAAGCTTATTAATAATTATTATGATTCTCTATTAATT
Source organism: Halyomorpha halys (assembly GCF_000696795.3). Taxonomy (NCBI): domain Eukaryota; kingdom Metazoa; phylum Arthropoda; class Insecta; order Hemiptera; family Pentatomidae; genus Halyomorpha; species Halyomorpha halys. Next base: position 2,340,346 of record NW_027115249.1, on the reverse strand, counting down.
GTCTTTTTCATAGGGTGATTTTTACTTATAATTAATGACCTGGGCAGAATAATCTGTAAAATTTTTAAATTTCGATGTGAGGTGAGAATTTATCTTTTAAGGTATGCTATATTATTAGTAATAATGTTGTTGTTATAATTGGTATAAATGAATCTATAATAAGCTGTTAAATGTTTAGATTGTCCTTGAGGATGGCCAAATTAGCCGAAACGTTTGACTATTGATATAATAAAGAATGTTGAGACTAAACAAGGATACCGTTCGATTTATTTAATAAAGAAACTTAATGTTCCATAGGTAACTGATCTAGCCCGAACCAGATATCATTCCTTCCATTATGAACTCCTTAACCACCCGGAACCCACTAGTTTTTAACGTGGGTTCCTCTTCTATTCCTGATAATCCTCTGAGCCACATGAAAATATGATGACTTGGAAACATTCTAATGTAGAAATCTTTTTAGAGTGCTAGCAATGGACAGTTTCATTGGAAGCCTGTATCGTACCATTGTAGTCTAACATCACTGTATGAAGTATGCCTTCAACCGCATTGTAAGACACACTTCACATTTGGTTTGCTGGTTGGGTTGAAGTGGACTGTATAATTGAAAAAAACTAGATATGATTAAATGAAATAAAATTCTATTGTTTAAGTTACAAATGGTGTAGTGGGTGGCCGAAAGAAAACATTTATGATTAAATGGTTAGTAAAATTTTGAATGACAGGGCTATGGAACTTGTAGATCTAAAATTGAGGTGGTTGATGATGATTACTATGTGGTGGTGAATGTTAATTAACTTACTCCATGGTTCTTTTACCTCCATATTCTCATGCTTCTTAACTCTGAAGAAGACTAGAAACTCTAGCCAAAACGTTGGCACAATTAAATAGGTTACACCAACTTATTTGTGTTTATCATTGACCGCACCCTTAACCACTTCTCCTCTTACGTCATCTAGCTCAACATCATTAAATGAAACTGTAGGAGAGTCAGTAGGTTTACGACAGCATTATTCGAGGGCTGTGATATGGGATTGGAAATTTTGGGATACGATTAATGGAAAAAATATATTTTAAAAAAATTAAAAGCTTTATTAATTTCAACAGACTTAAGAATTGAAAGAATAAAAAAAAAAAAATAGAATAAATAAATATGCTGAGAGAGGTAAATTAAAACTGTGCATAGGAAGGGACATTTTGGTATTGAATAAAAAATAAAAAAGGATCGAATAAATGAACAATGAACTCGAAATAAATTCTCACTAGCAATAAAATATATATATATATATATTTTTTAATTGTTTATTTAATGTAATTTACAACTGTACAAAATAATACAATAGGTAAATATGTAGTATGTTTCATATACACTTGAAAATCTTGGGAAGGAACCACCCATTGGTGGTACTTCAAACATTAATTTAAATTAGATAGGTCCCGTGGCCATCTTCTTTTCAGACGCCTCGGAGGATTATCAGGGATTGTTAAGGATGAAAGATTAAGAATTAATGGGTTAGGATGGTTAAGGAGTTTGGAATTAAAAGACGTATATCTGTTTTGGGTCAAATCTGCAACGAATGGGATGTTAAGGTCTTTGTGAATGAGTTTATTTGTGTTATTTACATAGGATTTTTGATTGTAACGATTGGATGCGGGAAGAATTTGATGGTCTGGTAGAGCCCCAGAGCTCAATTCCATATGTCCAAATTGGTCTGATTAAATAAAATATATAACATTAAAAATACTAACAGTAATAAAAATACTAATAAAAATAAAATAGTAATATTGGCTTCAATATTATAGAGTGGATATTATATAATGCAGAAGGTACACTTGTCGAACCGGCTCAGAGATATGAACCGACATGGATCACTTGTCACACCTACGCCTGTATCGCTCTGACCTCAGTCACACCTTTCACCACACACCGTACTTCACTAAAATCATAATTATATTTATAAGTTTAATTATCGCTTAGCCAAGGTAATTATTATCAATTAACGCTGAAAGGTAGAAATACTTTTTTTTAATTAACCATAAAATACATTTTTTTTATCACATTCATAAACACCATAAGGTAATAATTTAATTGCCTTTTCTATAGTCTAATCAGTGGTTCGTTACTAACAGGTAATTAATGTAATTTTGTATCTGGGAAATTAAATAGCTTTCTTACTAAATAAATCAATTTTATATCCAAATCCGTCTCAACACTTTATTTATTCATTAGTCCAACGTTTCGGCCTTTCTAGCATTTTTAAACATTTACAACAACATTTGTTGTTGTAAATGTTTAAAAATGAAGATATAATATAAGCTGTTAAATATTTAGATGTCCCTGAAGATGGCTAGAAAGGCTGAAACGTTGGACTAATGAATAAATAAAGTGTTGAGACGGATTTGGATATAAAATTGATTTATTTAATAAATATTACCTTGTCTCAAAACATTTTTGAAATAATATAATTATAGCTTTCTTACTTCAATTCTTTAATATTATTAATTTCACGATAATAAAATAAACCACACGTACAATAGAAAATAACCACAATTTTGATATGGATGAAGATAGTTGACCGTATGAAGTATATTGTAAGAAGAAAAAAACAAAAAAAAAATAAAATAAAATAAAAAGGGACAAATTGAGCGAGGAAAAAACATATACAAAGAGAGTAAAAAGTTATATAAAGATATTTTTGTATAATTTTTTACTCTCTTTGTATATCAATGGTTTGTTATTAGTAGGTAATTACCGTAATTTCTATTTCAGGTATAGCTTGCTTCAACTCTTCAATTTTATTAATTTCACAACAAAAAAACTAAACTAAACATACAATAAAATAAATACAATTTTGTTTTGGAAGGAGATAGTTGACCGTATGAAGTATGGTATATTGTAAGAAGAAACAAAAAAAAAAAATAAAAAGAGATAAATTGAGCGAGGAAAAAAACATATACAAAGAGAGTAAAAAGTTATACAAAAATATCTTTATATAATTTTTTACTCTCTTTGTACATCAATGTTTTGTTATTAGTAGGTAATTAACGTAATTTCTATTTCAGGTATAGCTTGCTTCAACTCTTCAATATTATCAATTTAACAACAAAAAAACTAAACTAAACATACAATAAAATAAACACAATTTTGTATTGGAAGGAGATAGTTGACCGTATGAAGTATATTGTAAGAAGATACAAAATAAAATAAAGACAAATTAAGTTAGAAAACGAATACATGCACAAAGAGAGTAAAAAGTTACATAAAGATATTTTTAAATAACATTTTACTCTCTTTGTATGTACTCTTTCTTATCACATCATACATTGCTTGTATCTTGTTTTCCTTTAGCCCTTCAAAGTAGGACGAAACGTTGGTTAACATTCAATGTTTTTTTGGCAATTTTGTACCTTTATTGACTAATACACGGATTGTCTTCCTATAAACCACAATTTTGATTTTGAAAATACAATAATATCAGACAAACCAGTGTACAATAGAGCGAAAAAAAATTTAGAAGTAATACGTATCACAAAAAAAAAAAAAAAGTAGTAAGCTATAAATATAATAGTAAGTAAAAGCCTTTCGAGCCCAAAGATTATATCAGTCTTAACGCAATCCTCCCATCTACGTTTCGGTCTATTTTTTCATAGATTTACCCATTAGTTTAGTGTTTTTGTGTGTGGTTGTTACTAACAGGTTGTTAGTTGTTATCAATTAGAAAAATGTTAATACAAAGTATTTTTTTAATATATGTCTTCAAATATTTTTTAAAACCTAAAGATGTATTTCAGTATATATTACTAGACTTCCTCCTGGTTCCAGAATACGTCCTATACATTTTGTCTCTTAAACGTCTCCTGTTCAAACCTTTCAACTCGAAGACTACCAGATCCCTTCCTCCGACTTATATCTCCCCTCCCAGAGAGCTGCAACATACGATATGAATCCTTCCTAATCCTTTCCGAGGGAATTCTCCCCCTCTCCACATTCGCTGTGCTATTATACATTTAAACAAATTCAGATTTCTTCTCCTTTTTTATATTTATTTATTTCATATTTATTTTAATGTCCGTTAATTACTGACATAAAAATAAATTAAGGTAAAACAAAAATATGGTGCGGTCCGCACATCACATAATCCTATTACCCTGCTTAGATTTGGAATAAAACCTTTAACGTAACAAAGCTTCGTTAGTCTTCTATAACCACACAGATAGGTTGTGTGAAGTAAAGTTAAAAAACTGAAGATTGTCATAACAACCAAAGAAACACGAAAACACTTATCAAACATGTTTTTATTTATATATCGATGCTTTACTTTAATAGTGGCACATTAAAAAAAAGATTAAATTTTATTGGCACCTATTCCAAAGATAGTAACGTAGACTGAGGTAACTAGTACAAGAGCCAGGTGAAAAAATCTATTATTTCACCCCAATTTTTTAATTACTATAATGAAAAATATATATAATAACCAGTCAAAATTGATGAGTATGCCAAGTATAGTTAGGGGAATACAAAATAGCGGTTGTCTAAAAATGTTGAAAAATAAATAATTTATCTTTTAGAGCTCCATATCGATAAAACTATCAACAGCACTAGAAAACCTAATAAAACATAATTTAAAGTAGAGTAAATTTTCTAAAATATGAGCCCTAATAGAGCTATTTACGTTCAATAGTTCTCGAGATATATTTTTTGAAAAGCAACATTCCATGAAATATATATTGAAAACTGAATTAATAGTGAGAAAAAGTTTATCTCTGGAACTATGTGACGTACAGATGTCTATTAGAACTCAAATTAATGCTAGTTTAATGTACTATAAAGTAGTTTATGACGTTCATCTTGGTGAGGGTAGTAGTTTTTATGATACTTGCATACGAAATTTTGTCAAAATTTATTTTAGCGGAAAAAATGTTGAAAAACCATATCTCTGAGACCTTTGGACGTGCAGATGTCTGCCAGCAATCAAATTAAAGATATTTTAATATACTATAAAATAGTTTATGACGTTCATCTTGGTAGGGGTAGTAGTTTTTATATTTGTAAACCAAATTTTGTCAAAATTTATTTTAGCAAATATCATGAAAACTACTACTCCTACGAAGATCAACGTAATATACTACTTTATAGGACAGTTAACTACCTTCAATTTGAGTGCTAATAGAAATCTATAAGTCAAATAGTTCCACAGATATAGATTTCCCACGATAAATTCACTAACTAGTGATTTTTCAGTACACCTTTTATGAAATATTCCTTTTTAAAGAGCTATATTTCGAATATTATTGAACGTAGATAGCTCAATTATGGCTCATATTTTAGCAAATTTACTCTACATTAAATGATGTTTTCTTAGGTTTTCTAGTTTCCTGGGAATCATCCACCACCAAGTGCATGGAAATTAATGAGTGGGGGAGTTATCCATAGGGATGCCATGCATGCATCGCATAACTTATTTGTTGTTTTATTTATTTACTAATTTATTATTTTTGATATTCTAATATTTGTTATATAGGGGAATTTGTTGATAAAATGAAATAAGGGTTGTAAAATGGATGGGGAAGAAAAAAAGAAATAAATTGAAAAGCTTGTATTTAGTTTGTAGACTAGTATTAATTGTAAAAGAATACTGTGGAAAAAAAAAATGTTATCTTTCTATTAGATTGTATCATATAAAAATATGTAATTTATTTATGTCCGATCACGGATTGATCAGTATGCTGTGTAATGTAGCAACCCGATGTATTTGGGCAGCATGGATGAATAAATTTCTTTCTCTTCTCAACAAGAGAGAGAAGCTTGTTGGTAGTTTTACAGATATAGCGCTCCGAATGAATAATTTTTTTTTAATGTTTTGAAACAGCCACTATTTTGTATTATCTTTAACCATACTTGGTAGATTCTTCGATTTAGACTTTTTAGTAATTTTACATAGTTTTCATTAAAGTAATAATAAATTGAGGTGAAATACCTTTTTTCTCCCCTTGGGCTCTTCTACTACACTAAGACTGCCTCAAAGCTACGAGAGCTGTTACCGAGTTATCCCAGACTATGGTACTATCTATTAGATACGTCAAAGAAAATTAAATACATTTTTTATTTCAGACCCGCACTATTAAAGCAAATATTATAATTATTAACGAGAGCTGAGTTAAGGACTTCCACTTACTGGACTGGCATACTAATTGCACAAACGCACACCGCTGACCACACCCACCCCACATTCACTGCACATACACTTGCAGCCTACGCAATATGCAAGCCCCGCTGCCTGCTCATTATGGAGGTCTCAATTCCACCCACAGGGGTCGCTGACCCACCATTTTCCAGTACGGTTATCGCGATATTAGAGCCATTGTATGAAAATGTCACGTGTTATTGTCCAAACTTTTTTTTTATTTGTTTCCGTCATGCCAGGTACTTATTGGCATGTCCTTAAAACCGGCGGTTCCTACAAATATAAGTGACTTGTAGCAGTTATGATGATAACTATCATTTTATTTTTTCTTAGTTATCATTTTATTTATTGATAAATATTATATTCTGTCACAACATTAGACAATAAGTAATAATAATAAAT
>NW_027115249.1:2331399-2333679 GCF_000696795.3 Halyomorpha halys | reverse complement strand
TAAAAATAAATAAATAAACGGATATTTTTTTTTACATTAAAATAAACAAAATCTCTACACGTATATAAACAGAATGATAAATAAAATGAATATAATCATACGATGTACATCAGGAAATAAAAAAAATAACCGCAAGTTACATTTACACTCTCGAGCTGAGGATCCCCGAGCTCACTCTATCCCCAAGTATGAAGGGTAGCGCAGAGCTCTCTGAGATCCCAGCGCACCTCTCTCTCATCTGGCCGTTGCCAAAGCTCCAAATATCGAATTTATTTTACAATAGTCCCTTACCACAGCCCTCGATAAATTCCAACAAATCCCATCAAATCACCTTTACCCTTCGTCGTAAACCTACCGACTGCCCTGCAGTTTTATTTAATGATGTTACTCTTACCCCTGTCGAACAGATCCGCTACCTTGGACGGTATTTGGACAAACGATTAACCTGGAATCCTAACACAAGACTGGAAACTGCACGTCGATTTCGACTATTACAGCACTTCTAGACAAACGGTCTAAACTTCCAACACATTACAAAAGACTGATCTACATGACTGTAATAAGGCCAATCTGGACATATGGAGTTGAGCTCTGGGGCTCCACTAAACCTTCGAATTCGTCTCGTATTCAATCCTTACAATCCAAAATCCTTCGTAAAATCCTCAATGCTCCTTACTTTATCACAAATAAAATCATACATAAAGACCTCAATGTTCCCTATGTAACCGATCTAGTCCGAACCAGATATCACTCCTTCCATAATAAACTCTCAAACTCCCTAGTTTCTTGCATCCCCTTCCATTCCCGATAATCCTCCGAGGCGCCTGAAAAGAAGATGGCCACGAGACCAGCTAATGTAAAGTGTCATTAGAGTGCCACCAATGGGTAGTTTCTCTACACGCCTGTAACACTCCAATTCAACTTAGATCAGATTTACTAAATGTATTATAATGTGCAGTTGTAAATAGCAATATATAAATATTTAAAAAAAAATTACAATAGGTCTCTTTGCCAATGCCGTTTCAACCTTCAAGGTGGACTGTAAGGATGGGTGACATCCTTGTGTGTGACCCTAAGGTGGGTGGAACTGGAGAGGGATTGAACTAAAAGATTAAGATGATTAGAAAGGCTTATATGGAACTATCTGACCCAACAATGCTTCGCTATTGTTATATTTGAGGATGTAGAAAGCTTTAATAAACACCATTCTTAGATTGATATAAATTAATGTATTTAGCTTAACTTTATTATTATAATTTGGTAGAATAAATTAAAACAATATATGAGATAAGGAACAAAAAAAGAAATTCTTAGAATGTTTTAAAAACTGTAATCTACAGTAGGACCTCAAATCTCCTAATAGAAAACTAGCTTCTAATTTATAAAAGTGTACTCAGATCCATCTGGACCCACGGACTTGAACATTAGGGAACAGCAACTAACTGAAAGAAACAGGAATGAGAATAATAGGAAACTGGGAAAGTGTTTCTTTTTTATTTTTAATTTAACTTTTTTAGACTGAATGGATTCCTTAAAAATGTACATAAATTATTACAACTGAAAAAAAAAAATCCTGCCAGAAAATTTTAAAATGAACATAGAAGAGAAGTTGACCTCAGTTGAGCACTAGTTAGCTTGTTAAAGTTTAAGCCTAAAGTTCAAGGGGGGGGGAGGGAAGGGGGCGCGAATCCTGATTTTGACAGGGTCAGGGCGCACTCTGAATTCTTTCTCATGAAACATGTAAGGTCAGAGTCCAGTCATTTCGACTGTTTAAGAAACGGTTATTACATGTCTCAGTACCATTCCTTAACAATTATAATAATTTTACTATCATAAAAAAAAAATATACATATATAAATATATTCTTATCAATATAATTGAACCCTTTTACGCAATAAAAAAAAGTTACATCGTCAATTTTTTAACCAATTCACAAAAAATAACCAAGACTCAATTCATGTAGATTGTGATATATAGGAAAGTTTTCATGCTGTGAAGTGAAAAGTAATCTATATAGCTTAAAATTATAATATACTTTTGTATAAGACTATACCCTCCCCCATAATCAATTGTTAAAAAAAAAAAAAAATCAACGCTTTCACTAACCATGTAAGGGCCACCTAAAAATATTTAAAAAAATAATTATCACTTATAATGAGGTGTAGATAGTTGACCGTAGATTAATGCTTGGAGAAGTTTGTCGGGGGGTGCGGTCAGCAAAGAACAACATAAATAAACAAAACCATATTTATTTATTTTATGCCGACGTTTCGACCTGAG
>NW_027115249.1:2326871-2330989 GCF_000696795.3 Halyomorpha halys | reverse complement strand
ATCTTCCAATATTTTATTTCTTCTTTTCTTTTATTTGTATATAATTTTCTTTTCACTTTTTTTTTTTTAGATAATTTTAACGCTTCCATAATTTAACTCATGATTACAATAATAATAGAACTGTCGAATTCTGTTACCTGATTTGAAAGGGTAGTTATTGTAGAGAAGAAAACAGAAAGATTTACAACTCACCTGGAACATAAAATTAAAACAATATAATAACAACAATATTCATATATAATACACAAATATATATGTATATATATATATATATCAATTACTTACTACACAGTGGTGCCAAGTAAGTACATTTCCACTAGCTTTACGATAAATTCAATTGAAGATTCCCTCATTTAGGAAACTTAATTCTAAAATTATAATTTTCCTAAAAGAGAGGACTTTTAATTGTAAAGTTAGTGGAAATGTACTTTTAGAACCAATGTGAAGTAAGCCGATATAATATTCATAAACAAATAAAACCGCATTAATTGCATATTAATATTACCAATATAAAACTTTTTTTTAAATAAAAAAAAAAAATATTTTAGATCAAATGTTTTTGATGAAATTAAAGGTCAGAAAAAATATAATAAATTATAAAATGGCAAATACAAGATTACACAGGAGAACACAAATTCATTAAAGCTGTCAACTTGAAGAGGTCCTGATTTGGTCCTTTACTCATTTATTATCATTACATTTTTTTATTTATTTATCCTTTCTCGACCTTTATTTAATTCCAACTTACTTCTTTATTTACCAACTTTTAGAGGGTAAAATTTAGTTTTCTCAAATCTACTTTTCTCTTTGTGCGTGTTATTGCTTCTCCTATACATTTTTAATCTGATAGTTTACGTAATTTTTTATATTTTTATCATTCTTAATTTTATATCAAAACTATTTTATTTCTTGAATGGAATATGGTCCGGGTGCGGTCAAAAAAACTCAAATAGTAAATAATTATACTATTTCTATTGAGCCAACGTTTCGGCCCACGTTGCAGGGCTTCGTCAGGGCTAAAAAAGATACAAACACTATAGTTACAAAAAGGAAAAAAGAAAAACATAAGTGTAAAATAACAGGGGTATACAATGAAAAGTAAGATAAATAAGAAACATTAAAGGTTGTAAATAGTAAATGAAAAGGGTAATAGTAACAGATAGGTAAGAGAAGAAATAAGAATATTTCTTATTAATTATATTATTATAATTATTTACTATTTGAGTTTTTTGGAGGAGAGGGGCGAAACGTCGGAAAATAAATAGTTGTTAACTATTTTTGTTTCTCTTTTTACCGCAACCCTGACCATCTTCTTCTTTATTATTTTTTTTTTTTTTAAGATTGATACTTTTCTCTCCCAAACATATTAATTTTTATTTTAACAGCTTTAAAGAATTAATGAAATAAATGACTTATTATTTGTTTTTAACAAAAATAAGATGTAAATGGAATATTAGTCATAAATATGTTCGTCATATTTTTCTATTACATCGTTTAAATTTTTTTTTACATACATTTAAACTATTATGGAACTAAAATGTTTCCAGCTTTATTTATAGTTACGGGTTTTAATTTATTAGTTTGTATTATAATATGTTTGCATTATTCTTCAAAATGAGTAAAAAGTAACTTATTATTATTGAATGGAATATGGTCCGGGTGCGGTAAAAAAAAAACTCAAATAGTAGATAATTATACTATTTTATTGAGCCAATAAAATGTTATAATATTATATATTTTAGGCTCAATAAAATAGTATAATTATCTACTATTTGAGTTTTTTTTTACCGCACCCGGACCATATTCCATTCATCTATACACACGGTCAATCAATAATCTTCCAATATTTTATTTCTTCTTTTCTTTTATTTGTATATAATTTTCTTTTCACTTTTTTTTTTTTAGATAATTTTAACGCTTCCATAATTTACCTTTTTGTTCCTTATTATCTTTTTAGCACTGATGAAGCTCTAAAAGGTGGGGCGAAACGTTGAAAAATAAATAGTTGTCAACTAGTTCTGTTTCCCTTGTGACCGTAACCCTGAATATCTTCTGCATAATTTAAAAACTGTATAATTTATTGTAAATCTATAAATTTACCAACTAATAATTTTTGGCTATTTTATTATAAAATCTTGGGAACTATTGAACGTAAATAGCACTTTTAGGGCTCATATTTTACTCTAATTTAAATTATTTTTTATTAGGTTTTCTAGTGTTGTTGATAATTTTAAGGTATGTCTTTAAGGCTCCGAATAAAAAATTATTTTTAATAACGTTTTGAAACAGCCGCTACTTTTTATTCCCACAAACTATACTTGGCAAATCAATTCAGACAAGTAATTATACTTATTTTTCATTAAAGTAATCAAAAATTAGGGCGAGATAACTTTTTTTCTTCTTAGTAAAAGACCCAATTTTACTATATAGACCTGATTCCTGGTGGTGTGCGAAGAGGTCAAATACCCTCTTGGCTTTGGCCGATATCCAAGCAGAAGCAAGAGTAGAAACCTCCTAGGGACGAATCGAAGATAAAAGAAGCAATTCACTTCTGGAAGACCAGATGCAAGACTTCATATGTAGTTAATGGGCCGACGAAAATATAACTTATATATCTTTGATGCGCGGTCATAAGGACTAAGTCACTTTTTGACCATTTGGAGATTATCTTATTATAGCACCAATATCAGAGCTACTGGTTAGTATTACTTCATCATATTACTTAATAATTCATACAGAATTATATAGTAATATAATATAGTATAGAAATTAATTCAATATCATTAATATTATTTAAAAAGAAAAATTGTTAATGCATATCTCTCGCATCAGATACTACTAACACTAATCAGTCGCTAGCATTTTATACGTGAATCTCACTAGCTGGTTGAAAAAATCACCGTGAATAATGATTTTGTCAGAAGTTATTTATTTTACACATATATGATAATCAAATATTTATTTATTTAGAAAAGGCAGTGATATTTAACTGGAAATGTAAATTTTTCTGTTACAGATACTTAACTAATAACCAACTCTCCGATTCTTCCGACAAATATCCGATATCTTACCCCCTTTTAGAAAATCGTTATAACTGTAACTGCATTTTTGTGATAGTACGGTTGCACTAGCTCTGGCATGATAGTTCAAAGTACAATTAATGTCAGTGAAGCAACTCTCACATTAACTATGACATGTAAACTATCGTAAGGCTTCCGTTATTGTGGCCAAAGTGTTAACCACGGTGTACTTTAATAGTTACAGTCATGACAGTAATGTCGCACTGGGTCTGGCGTGATCGTTAATAGTACTAGTAATGTCTGTGGACTTACAGTCCCATGAACTGCCGCTATTAACTGTTATATGTATACGCCTTGACAGTGAACTGTCGCAACATACCAACCTTACCAACTGTTTTGAGGTTCTTGTACATTTACCCTAAAACCTAAAATAATATCTATCCCACGTCCCGAAAATGAATCCATCTAGGGCTAATTGTGAGTATTGTATACTGTCGCAGCAACTGCCATGATATAAAATGTATGAAAGTAACCGCCACGGTTATATTCACTGTCGTGACTGTATAGTAGCACTATCTGGCCTAGAATGATGAACATCTTAGTACAAGAATTGAACAATAAAGGCAGTTATTTCATCCTAGTTTAATAATAAAAGTGGATATAAAATGTTGATTTTTGAAAAAACTAAAAAAAAAAAAAACTAAAAAAAAAAACTCTAGAACCATCAGACGTACATATCTCTGCCAGCACTCAATTTTTTTCTTTTTAGATAATATTAATGATATTGAATTCATTTCTATACTTCATAGTTCTATTTTATTTTATCCATACATGAATTTAAAATTATTTATAATTATGAGAGATAGTTGACCGTGGATGATGAATCAGGAGAAGATGGTTGGGGGTGCGGTCAATGAAAAACACAAATAAGTACATTAACTTATTTTAATGTGCCAACGTTTCGGCTAGAGTTTCTAGCCTTCTTCAGGGCTAAAGACAGAACAAGATAACAACCACAGTAAGTATAGAAAAATAAAAAAAATAAAAAGGAAGTATAAACAGAATAATTTTCCACATAAAATGAATAATTTTACAAAA
>NW_027115249.1:2314889-2326821 GCF_000696795.3 Halyomorpha halys | reverse complement strand
TAAGTATAGAAAAATAAAAAAAATAAAAAGGAAGTATAAACAGAATAATTTTCCACATAAAATGAATAATTTTACAAAATAGAATTAATAAAATGAAGTGATGAGAGAAGCGGAAAATAAAATGTATACATAGGTAATTGAAAAAGTGGGTAAAATAACATAATTAAGGAAATGAAATAAAAATTATGTTATTTTACCCACTTTTTCAATTACCTATGTATACATTTTATTTCCCGCTTCTCTCATCACTTCATTTTATTAATTCTATTAGTTAATTGAACTTATTTGTGTTTTTCATTGACCGCACCCCCAACCATCTTCTCCTCATTTAAAATTATTTAATTGTTATCAATTACACTAACAGTAAATATAATTAAATAAATCAAAACTTGAATCCTTTTTTGTCACAACACTTATTTATTTCATCAGTTCAACGTTTCGGCCATTTTAGCCATCCTCAAGGACATTCTCAATTATAAATTCTTCCTCACATTAAATTTAGAATTTCTTTTGCAGGCTATTCTGCCCAGGTCATTCATTAATTATAAGTTAAAAACCTATTTTTTTAATTTAAAATCATAAATATCTAATTTTTCTTATTTTAAAATTAGAGATTTATGAATTTAAAAAAAAATAATAGGTTTTTAACTTATAATTAATGAATGACCTGGGCAAAATAGCCTGCAAAAGAAATTCTAAATTTAATTTGAGGACGAATTTCTAATTGAAGATTGAGGATTGAGGATGGCTAAAATGGCCGAAACGTTGGACTGATGAAATAAATAAGTGTTGTGACAAAAAATAAAAGTTTTGATTTATTTAATAAATAATTACCTTGTCTCAAGAAATTGAAATAATATAATTAAAGTAAATATGTTGCGAATTGATAAAGCCGAATATGAGTAATGGTGATATTTTGGTACTGTGGCAAATGCAGAGACTCCACGCAATCCCAAAGCGTAAATCTACTTTTGGAAAGATACCAAACACCGACAACGAGGAAGAATGTATAATCCAGGAAGAAATATTATAAAGGATTGCTTTGGACTGAAAATTTCTGAGAACAGTTGAACTCAGAGAAAGACCATTATCAAGGACATATTAGCTGGAAAATATAGCATTAATTTTTGAAATTTACAATCCTAGAAAAGAAGAGGAAGATAGGAAGAAGGGGAGAATGACCATGCTTTTTGGCACACCCTCCATATCGCGATGAGTAACAGTCTAATTTAGGCCTTGGGTTATTCACAGGGGGGTTTGTCTTCATTTTGTTATGCAGTTCCTGGATGGTCGTTGACAGCACGATATCTTTCGTGTTTAGGGTCAGCAGTAAGATAATAAGGGTCAGAGAAATAAGTGAGTGGTTAAATAAAAATGTTACCATTAGAGGATATAAAACGTAAGGACAACAGCAAGTTTAAACAACTGATAAGTTAGTTTAATAAAAAAAGGATTTTGAAGCTGTAAGCGAAATTGGCGCTACTAAGGGGTGGGGGTTAGGCCACGCTCCTTAAAGGCATTGTAATTATCTGTAAAACCGTCCATTTAATTGGAAATGTAAAGAAAATATAAGTTTTAGTATTTAAGTTTCTATAATGAAAATCCATTAAACTGCTCTCGAGCAATTCCTGCTTCTTAATCTTAACTCTACAGATATTATTATCTTTTTTTTTTCTTTTTTTTCGGCCAAGACTCCCATTGGAGTCCTATATTGCCTAACCATGGTTGGGGGTCAAAGTTCTTCATTTTGTGGGACCGCCACTCAATGAAAAAAGTCAACGTCCCAGGCCGGATTCGAACCGGCACCGCCAATAGACATCAAATAGGTAAGACTGTGTCTTAACCACTGAGCTATGGGTGGCCCAGAGATATTATTATCGTTACTATTATTAACTGTTCTGTGACTCTGAAATTAGTACTTCACAATTTTATTTTTCATTTCTTTATCTCCCTCTGTTATAGCATAGAGGTATAAAATAACAATAATAGTGTGGGTAGAAAATAACAAAAAAGAAAAGAAATGGAAAATCTTAGTGTCCCAAATAAAAACTACTTTTTGAAAAAAATAAAAAAATAAATATAAAAAAAAATCTCTAGAACCATCAGACGTACATATCTCTGCCAGCACTCAAAATTTATCTTTTTAGATAATATTAATGATGTTGAATTCATCTCTATACTTCATAATTCTATTTTATTTTATCCATACATGAATTTAAAATTATTTAATTGTTATAAATTACATTAACAGTAAATATAATTAAATAAATCAAAACTTGTATCATTTTTTGTCTCAACACTTATTTATTTCATCAGTCCAACGTTTCGGCCATTTCAGCCATCCTCAAGGACATCTTCAATTATAAATTCTTCCTCACATTAAATTTAGAATTTCTTATGCAGGCTAAATTTTACTTATAAGTTTCATACGAAATAGTACAAGAGCAGGGAAGAAAAAAATGGCAGTTATTTCACCCCAATTTTTGATTACCTTAATAAAACTAGGTATAACTACTAGTGAAAACTGATGAGTCTGCAAAGTATAAGTGGGGGGAATAAAAAATTACGGCTATTTAAAAACCTTTAAAAAACATTAATTTTTCATTCGGAGCTCTATATCTTAAAAACTACCATTATTTAAAGAAGACTAAATTCGCCGAAATATTAGCCCTAATAGAACTATTTACATCGAATAGTTCGGGTAGTTTTAACGATATAGAGCTCCGAATGAAAAATTAATTATTTTTAACTTTTTTACTAACGCCTGTTGAACAGATTCGATACTTAGGACTCCATCTTGACAAGAGACTTACTTGGAATCCATACACAAGACTGGAACGACAAGAAACTGCTCGTAGATTCCGATTGCTACAACACTTACTTGACAAACGCTCTAAACTTCCTATTCACTACAATAATCAGACCAATTTGGACATATGGAATTGAGCTCTGGGGCTCCACCAAACCATCAAATTCTTCCCGCATCCAATCGTTACAATCCGAAATCCTACGTAAAATCCTTGATGCTCCTTATTACGTCACAAATAAACTCATTCATGAAGACCTTAACATCCCATTCGTTGCAGATTTGACCCAAACCAGATATGCGTCTTTTTATTCCAAACTCCTTAACCATCCTAACCCATTAATTCTTAATCTTTCATCCTTAACAATCCCTGATAATCCTCCGAGGCGTCTGAAAAGAAGATGGCCACGAGACCTTCTAGTTTAAATTAATGTTTGAAGTACCACCAATGGGTGGTTCCTTCCCAAGATTTTCAAGTGTATATGAAACTTACTACATATTTACTTATTGTATTATTTTGTACAGTTGTAAATTACAATAAATAAATAATTAAAAAAAAAAATTTTAACTTTTTGAAAAATCTGCCATTTTTTATTTCCCCAACGTATACTTGGCAGACTCATCAATTTTGACTTGTAATTATATATAGTTTTCATTAGAGTTATCAAAAATTGGGGTGAAAAAACTGCCTTCTTTGGGCTCTTGTACAATAACCATCTGAGCTTAGGATGGCCCTAATTATCTTTAAACCTTTCCATAGCGACAGGGAACATTATGAAAAAAAAAAAAAAAAAAATACGGAGATCGGTTCAGTAATTCATAAGTTTATTGTGGACAAAAATTCGACCATTCCTTTTATATGTATCGATATAGATTTTTTTTTCCTTTCTTATTTTATCTTGTAAATATAATACGAATGAACAATCAGGGCTCCATAAATATTTAATTTCACTAAAATTAAATTATTTAGAATAATAAATAGCTGCATAGACAATAACGTTGGTATAACTCTTATACGGATATTACAATATTATATTATAGTACAAATGAAGACATGAGATATATTATACGCCCTACACGACCGCGTTCTAACAGACGACCCCTATGATACTATCTGTACCCAGCCCACATCACAACACTGACACCGTTACCCAGTTGGCCGATCAGCTGTGTCAGTGGGCATTATACTGCACTCTTGATGCACGCAGTGTCCACGTATATTTGCACCCAAACAAATATGAAATCAATAAAAAAGTTATGTAATGTATTGGAGAAGATGGTCGGGGGGTGCGGTCAGGAAAGAAACAACGTTAATAAACAAAATTATTTATTTATGCCGACGTTTCGACCTGATTTTCAGTCTTCATCTATAGCCCTGATGAACAACAACTGGAAAAACAAAAATACAACAACTGGAAGATTATTGATTGACCGTATGTATAGATGAATGGAATATGGTCCGGGTGCGTTAAAAAAAAACTCAAATAGTAGATAATTATACTATTTTATTGAGCCAACGTTTCGCCCCACGTTGCAGGGCTTTGTCAGGGCTTAAAAAGATACAAACACTATAGTTACAAAAAGGGAAAAAAAAGGGAAAAACATAAGTGTAAAATAACAGGGGTAATAAAATGAAAAGCAAGATATAATAAGAAAAATTAAAGGTTGTAAATAGTAAATGAAAAGGGTAAATTCTTCTCTTATCTATCTGTTACTATTACCCTTTTTATTTACTATTTACAACCTTTAATTTTTCTTATTATATCTTACTTTTCATTTTATTACTCCTGTTATTTTACACTTATGTTTTTTCCTTTTTGTAACTATAGTGTTTGTATCTTTTTTAGCCCTGCAACGTGGGGCGAAACGTTGGCTCAATAAAAAAGTATAATTATCTACTATTTGAGTTTTTTTTTTACCGCACCCGGACCATCTTCCATTCAAAAATACAACAACCATCATTTAGAGAGAAAAAAAATTATATATATTATATTTTTTCCTCTCTCTAAATGAGGGTTGTTGTCTTTTTGTTTTTATAGCCCTGATGAAGACCTAAAAATCAGGTCGAAACGTCGGCATGAATAAATAATTTTCTTTATTAACGTTGTTTCTTTGCTGATCGCACCCCCCCCCCCGACCATCTTCTCCAATCAGTAATCTACGGTCAACTACCAACACCTCGTAATGTAATGTAATATTATAAATATGAAGATGCGGGCACAAGGAAATGAAAAAGAGTTAACAACTACTTATTTTCCGACGTTCCGCTCCACTTTGTGTACCTTCATCAGGGCTGTATCAGTTGAAAGATATCGAAACAGTGATCACTGTAGAATAATTTAAGTATAACTGGTTTCCAGGTTTGTTTTTTACCACTTTTAAATAGTATTCAGAGAATAAAATAACTATCATTTCATTTTTTTTTTTCAAGTTTATTTGGATGTTCAAAGATAATTTCAGATTCTCTAAGATTAAAATTTGATGTTGGTCTCATCATCACTCCTCGGGATACAATCCAGCAGTCGGCACAACTCTGCTATGGATAAGACTATCTTACGATATATTTTCTGAAATTTATTTTATTATCAGACGAGTTGATTAGCTATCGTAGAACCAGAGCCGAGAAGAGAAAAGGGATTTTTTGATAACTTTAATGAAAACTATCTATTATTAATAGTTAAAATTGATGAGTCTGCCAAGTATAGTTAGGGGGAATAAAAAATGGTGGCTGTTTCAAAACCTCAAAAAAACATTTTTTATTCGGAGCTCTATATCTTATAAACTATCAACAACATTAGAAAATCTAAAAGAACATGATTTAAAGAAGAGTAAATTTGCTGAAATATGAGTCATAATTGAACTATTTACGTTCCCGAGATATAGCATTTTAAAAGACAAGATTTCATAAAAAAAATAATTTATTTTGAAAAATTTATATCTCAAAAACCATTCGACGTAAAGATGTCTATTAGCACTCAAATTAAAGCAAGTTTAATGAACTATATAGTAGTTTATGATGTTTATCTTCGTAGGAGTAATAGTTTACATGAAATTTGCTAAAATAAATAGATTTATAGTTGTTCGGACAAATTTTTATTTGCCAAATGTCTATTCATATAGGAATATCATACTACTACCACAACGACGATACGTGTCATAAACTAATTTATAGTAATTTTAAGTTAAATATGTACGTCCTATGGTTTCTAAAATAAAGTTTTTTACAAATCAACCTTACTGTCTGAACAACCATAAATCAATTTATTTTAGTAAATATCATGAAAACTACTATTCTTACAAAGATAAAGGTCATAAACTACTTTATGGTACATTAAACAAGCTTTAATTTAATCTATACACCTGCCTCATTACCAGTGATGCAGCGAGAGGGATGCGCTGGGATCTCTTGAGCTCTGCTCTACCCCTCTCACGTGGGGGATAGAGTGGGCTCAGGGATCCTCAGGTCGATTCTGTAAATATTGTATATATTATTTTATCATTGTTATTTTATTTATTTATTTTTCATACAGATAGTTTGTTTTTGTTCATCTTGTCTATTCTTTTGTTTTTATGTATTTTAAGTGAGTTTTTTTTATTATTTTTTCCCTTTTTTTCTTCTTTTTTTAAAATTTTATTTATTTTATTTTAGTATGTGTGAGATCATTCATCACTATTACCTATTGCCCACAACTGGGTGGCAGGTTGTAATATCTACTAAAAAAAAAAAAAAACCTATACATCACATATCATAGCATAGTTCCTGGAATATAGATTTCTCAAAATAAATTCATTAACTACTAATCTTTCAGTACATTTTTATGAAATGTTCCTTTTAAAAAGCTATATCTCCAGAACTATTGGACGTAAATAGCTCTTTTAGGGCTAATATTTCAGCAAATTTAGTCCAAAATCTAGATCTTTTAGTACATCCCATACAACATTTTTATGAAATGTTGCTTTTTAAAAAGCTATATCTCGAGAACCTAAGAAATAAATAGCTCTATTAGGGCTCATATTTTAAAAAATCTACTCGACATTAAATGACGTTCACTTAGCTTTTCTATTGTTGTAGGTAGTTGTAAAGATATCGAGGTCCAATTTTTTAACTTTTTGAAATTTTTTTTTTTATTCCCTCTGCTTATACTTGGCAGACTAATCAATTTTGACCAGTGATTGTACATAGTTTTCATAAAATATTTCTAACAAGCTTATTTTTGTTAATCAAACTTTGTTGATTTTACTTTGATTTATCAATATATGAAAACTAAGTAGTGAGAGGTATTCTCATTATTTTTCTTTCCCTCAATTATAAAGAAATAATTGCTTTGAAGAGATGGTCGAAATTTAGCTATGGTTGAAACTAATAGCTACCATTGCCATGGATACGATATGTATTTATCAATGGTTCATTCATGAATAAGGGTCGTATCCATGGCAACTTTAGCTATTAGTTTCAACCATAGCTAATTTTTTCCCATCTCTGTTGCTTTGGATACTACAACCATCATCACAAAGTCTGGTAATAAGTAAAAGTTGGGTGTTGAGTGCATTGTTTTTTTTAGTATTTTGTAACAAGACTGAAAAGACAGGAGACTGCTCGTTCGTTTCCGACTATTACAACATTTACTAGACAAACGGTCTAAGCTTTCAATCTATTACAAAAGACTGATCTACATGACTATTATAAGGCCTATTTGGACATACGGAGTTGAGCTTTGGGGCTCCACTAAACCTTCAAATTCCTCCCGAATCCAATCCTTACTTTGTCCAATATGTTGCCGATTTGACCAGAACCAGATACCATTCCTTCCATAATAAACTTCTCAACCACCCAAATCCACTTGTTTCTAACCTGGCTTCTCCTTCATTACCTAATAATCCTCCTAGGCGTCTGAAAAGAAGATGGCCTCGGGATCTCCTCCTCTAGAAATATTATTGGAGTTCTATCAATGGGTAGATTCTCCACATGTTTGTATCATGTCACTATCTCACCTACAGCAAATTTACTTGTTGTATATATGTGTATACAGTTGTAAATATCAATAAATAAGTGATTACAAATGAAAAAAAAAAAGTATTTTGTAAGCTAAGAAGTATCTATCTAGCAACTGCCAAAAAATATACTTCATGTTCTGACGTCATTAATACCATCCTGAAAATTGATACACCTCATTGATTTTGAGACCTAGTATTTGTAATTATTGCATATATATTGTGCAATATCGTTATAAATATTAAAAATAGAGTGCCTTATATCTAGTATTATTAAAAATATTCGAAAAATTGGACAATGTCTCTGAAGCACTTGTTATTCGAACTGTAAAGTATTCTTTTTGTAGATATGATAAACCACTTCTTAAACATTAATTTACTAAACAAATTTTTTTTTTCAAGTTTAAAAGCGTGGATGGAGGTGTTACGACAGCAGCAGTTTGAATGAGGATCATAACAACAGCCATTGATAATAACCGGGTTCAAGATTCTTTCACACTGCCTACAGCCGCGCCGTGTTTGGCAACCAAACCATGGAATTTTCTGGTGAATGGTATACTTTCTTACGAAGGACTTAAGGACGAATTGAGAAAATAATAATTATGTGGTGGAAAGGAAAGATGCTGTCATCACTAACAACCGTAACTGAAGGCAAAAAGATGAAGGTATACCTTGGGCGATTACATCATTGACTATTGAGCGCTGTTGTAGAACTACTTGCATACTATAGATAGTACAAGAGCCCAAGAGGAGAACAGAGGAAGTTATCTCACCCCAATTTTTGATTACTTTAATGAAAACTATATATAATTACTAGTCAAAAGTGATGAGTCTGCCAAGTATAGGTAAGGGGAATAAAAAATGGCGGTTGTTTCAAAACGTTAAAAAAACATTAATTTTTCATTCGGAGCTCTATATCTTAAAAAGTAAGAACAACACAAGAAAACCTTAGAGAACGTCATTTAAAGAAGAGTAAATTTGCTAAAATATAAGCCCTAATATAATATAAGCCCGCCAAGCAAATTAAAAACCACCAAAAAACCACTAAACCATGGACCACATCAAACCGTTCCAATCGCAGGGAGGAGGTAGCTATTGCCAGATTGAGAATAGGTCATACGAGTTTAACTCATAGATATCTGATCAGTAAGCAGCCACCTCCAAAATGTCAATACTGTAACAGTGTACTTACGATCAGTCACATATTTGAGAAATGCCATTTTTTGTAGATTGGGTAGTAAGACCGAGTGTATCGGATGCTCTGAATGATGACCAGAAGAACGTGGAAATGGTCTTAGTTTTCTTAAAAAGGAATGGCCTTTTAAATAAGATTTAAACCAGAAAATGTGTTATACGTAATAAAAAATACCAACAGAAGTAATTATTTAATTTTTTTTTCAAAATTATTTAAAGTGAAATAGAATTATAGAAATAAAATATAAAGCACGAAACATGGGCGTTGATGACCTCAGGGTTTTACGCCCTTAAGCCTCAGACAACAACAACAACAACTAAAAGATCAGTAGTTAGTGAATTTGATTGAAAAATTTATATCTTAAAAACTATTCGACGTAAAGATGTCTATTAGCACTCAAATTAAAGCAAGTTTAATGAGCTATAATGTAGTTTATAATGTTTATCTTCGTAGGAGTAATAGTTTACATGAAATTTGCTAAAATACATTGATTTATAGTTGTTCGAACAAATTTTTATTTGCTAAATTTATATTCATACGTGAATATCATAAAAACTACTTTACAGTAAGTTAAATTTCCTTCATTTTGAGTGTTGGCAGACATATGTGTGTCTTATGGAACTAGAGATATATTTTTTCAAATATCCAACATTGTATACGAATGTCCTTCCTACCAGGTCCTCAAACTTCAATGTTACCAGTTGTGAATAAACGAAAAGAAACGATTTAAAATAACTACCAAACAAACAGGAGCAAGTAGCGAATGTTGAACCCGCTCTGTAATCAAAGAGGTAGTAGGCAGGCAGGCGCTAAGTATCAGCAAGAAAAAAAAAACAACCGTAGAAAGTTGGATTTCACCCATCACCATCACGCCCCCTTTCCTGTTTGCGATTAAACCGCCATTCCAAAAAAAGGATAAAAAAAAAAAAAAAAGGAAAAGGTTGGAGATCCTTGATTAAAGGACGCCTACGATAAGTAAATGGCTCCCAGGCTACTCCCACTGCTCTAGCCAAGTGTCGATACATCTAATTGAACCCAACTACTGGAATCGATACATCTAATGGAACCCAACTACTGCAATCGATAGTTCTAATTTCTTTTAAATTAAGTTCATTTTCTTAAAATTTTTTTTGAATTTATTTATTGCTATTTACGACTGTACATTATAATAATTGGAGAAGTTTGTCGGGGGGTGCGGTCAGTAAAGAACAACATAAATAAACAAAACAATATTTATTTATTTTATGCCGACGTTTCGACCTGAGTTTCAGGTCTTCATCAGGGCTATAGAACAAAAGAGATAACAACAACATTTAGAGAAACATAAAATTGAAATGGAAAAGTATACAAACAAATTTAGAATTATACAAAATATTGAATTGAATCATAAATGATAAAAAATTGATAACTGATAATTGAATAGTAAAAAAAATTGATTGATAATCGTGGAATTAGATGGTAGTAGATTGAAAACAGTGAAATATAATATTATGTAGGTAAGAAGATATGTATAATATAAGATATGCAAGCAGTGTCTAAAAACTGAAAAAAAAAAAATAATAAATTGAATCTACAAATTGAAAAATATGACAGAAAATAAAATATGGTGAGTGGCTTATATCTAAATTACAGTGTGAATATTATTACATGTGATTTTTTTTTTTAACAATTGAATTATGGGGGGTAGTATAGTCTCGTATAAAAGACACCCCTAACAAGATACAACATTATAATTTTTTTTTAAAAATAATTAGATAAAAATAATACTTCTTAATAAGATAGGAACGTAAAGTTACTAACAAGAGGGTGGAGATATGGGGGGGGGGGGGAATGTCAAGTTAATTTGACAATAGGACGAAGAGAAAATAAATAAAATAGAAGTTATGCCAATAATAGAATTTATAACAGCATGTCCTACAGTAGTCTTCAGGGTTGAGGTTGGGTTTCCCAAGTTGTATGTCACTGCTCCTTTAACTGTCAGTAACTCGGAATGGAACTTCATGAATCTTTTATTTTATTTATGTAATCCTCCATTGAATCCACTTGCGATTCCCGATGTAATTGGCAAGTCTGGTACATTGGTTGGTATGTCCTTATCCAGTTATTAAAGGCATTTTATTTTGTTCTCACATCTAAACGAGCCTCTACACGTTTGGTAAACAATGACTAATTTGCCATGTGGATGGATTACCTTGATTGGCTGGTATATCGTATGTAAACGTGTCTCTACATGTTTGCCAAATGATGGCAAAGTCGCGTAAGTGCAAGCTTGTAGATAAGTTATATGGATTGCCTGGTACAAGTTAGCCTGACTTTGCGACCGGCTCACATCCCTTCTTCCCCTTAGATTACGCATATGATCGCCACACACTTATATAGCCAAGTTTGGTCACCCTTGCTATATAGGTATGAATGTGTATTTATATTATATATTATTGTTACTTTATCTTATACATAATTTTTTTTTAATATTTGATCAGTTATGTTTTATTCTATTTTTAATAAGGATTCATCTTTTTGTTTATACAAATTATTTCTATATTCAAGTAGAAAATTGGTGTACTATTTTATTAGAGTCAACGTTTCGCCCCACGCTGACTCTAATAATACACCAATTTACTATTTGAGTTTTAACTGACCACACCCGGACCAAATTCAATTTATTTTTATATTTCTTTATTAATATTATTCTTTAATATTTTTTCTTTTAATTTTTTTTTTTTAATAATTTATTTGTTGTTATTTACAACTGTATACATATATACACATCAAGTAAATTCTTTTAATTTAAAGAGTACTATTTTAATCATTTACATTACTTTCTTTTTTTTTTCCCTCTTCTATTTCTGTATATATTACATGAATGAATATTTGAACACTAATGCTTAGTCCCTAAATTTGTGCCATATTGTATTAATTCTATTCAATCAAATATATAT
>NW_027115249.1:2307308-2314839 GCF_000696795.3 Halyomorpha halys | reverse complement strand
AAAAAAAAAACCTAAATAAAGAATGTATTTTTATCTGAATCATACACTAATCAAAAATTATTTTCCTATATATGCTTCTATACAGTGTAAAGTCGACTAGTACTTGTTCTATCAGCTGCTGACTTTGACCTTCTTAGAGCCCTTTAGACCGACTCAAGAAAAACCCTATGCCCTAGATAAGGGATCTTCATCACGTACTGCCAGTTCAATATCGGGCTCGACTAAATTAGTCTAATGAAATAAATAAACTCTCTTTCGACGTGGGCTTCTGTAAGCGAATGCTTATTTTTTTTTTTTTAAGTCTATAAAATGCTTCTCGAAAACATGATATATAACAAGTTGTAGTTCCGAGCTTATGTCGCTATATTATACTGGTCATTATTGCTTAACCCATAACCCTACTCTCCTTCAAAACATAAATGATAAGGGGTGGGGATTAGGCCACGCCTCCTAAAGGTAACTACTTTGATGTTAATAGGAATTTCGCACATCAATGTAAATATCTGTAAGACTGTTCATTTAATCACAAATAAGAAGAGAATAGAAGTTGTATTAAATGTTATTTCCAATAATTTGGTATATCTAGAATGAAAATCCATTTACCCGTTCTCGAAAAATTCTTGCTCCTTTCTCAGTTCAATTCAGACTCATTTCAGTGTGAATATTAAGGATCGCAAAATATATTTACTGTTCTAAAAAGTATGGAATTAATGTAAAATTGAATTAATTTTGTCAATTTTTCAATTAATGTTTTCTAGGAAAATTTAATAAAACTTAGTTTCTTTTAATGAAAACTTTAAAGTATATTTTAGATAGAAATGAATAATTATTTCTAATGTAATGGAGAAAGGTGTTAGTTAAAATACAAAGTAAAAACAGTAAACATTATTTTTTCAAATACGGTTACAACAAAAAAGTTAAGCATCCGTAAACTGATACCTATTTTTCTAATTTACTATGTTGTTATAAAAATTCGACAACTTTATTCTCCTGGACATCAAGGAAAATCTGAGACCGCCTAAGAAAATTAATATAAAATTAGGCTATCATTAAATTTATATGTAGCTATATAACTTATTTTTGTAGGGGGATAATCCGGATGGCAGTCAATAAAGATAACGAAATAGTAGAATAAAACTGTTCATTGTTAAACAACGTTTCGCCCCATTTTTCCAGGCTTCGTCAGGGCTATATCAAAAACAAGATTAATATAATTTTTTTTTCAAACAATTGTTAAAACATATAAAAGAAATAATAATAATAATAATTTAAGGTAGTTTACAATTGGTGGACTAGAAACTACTTATTAATAAATTGTAGAAAAATAATCGTTAGAAATAGTTGTTAGTAGAGATGGTAACGAGGTAGGTGTAAAGGTAAACAGATAAGTGAAGTAAATATGGAAAAGGTAATATGTAAGAGGGAGATATTAGGGAAATAATAAAAATAGATAAACATAGGGGGAAGTACCAGTCAGATTGAAACAAAGATGACGACTGGCAAGATGGGAGCGGATAGCCAGGTAAAAAAGTAAAAATGGTTACCACTTTTTTAAAAAAAAAAAAAAAAAATATGGTTTACCACTTTTGTTTTGACTGCCGTCAAAATAGCCCTGACGAAGCCCTGCAACGTGGGGCGAAACGTTGGCTCAATAAAATAGTATGATTATCTACTATTTGAGTTTTTTTTACCGCACTCGGACCATATTCCTTTCATAAAAATAGTTTTATTTTGATACCATTATTGACCACAACTTATTTTTGATAATTTTCTGAAAAGTAAATTATAAAAATCTGAGTATATGAAGAAAATAAAAAAATAAAAAATCTGAAAACACATTACATAAAAGAACACTATTAATGCGATGCAAAGCGGTTCCTAAAGTTGTGATAGTAAGTTCAAGTTTCAACTTCGTAACTTATATTATAGAGCTGACTGCGAGAGAACGTTATATCTAAAGTTATACCGAGTTCTCCGGTGTAGGGAAAATTTTATCCAAGTTAGTTATGGGGCTTTCATTTCAAGAGCGGAAGGGAGTTCTCCGCAATTTTAAAGGACGAAATATATTCTCCAAGACTTGAAAAATATTATGGATAAATTAAATACGACGAAAACTCTAGGTAACGGGCATTTAGGGGACATTTGTTCGTTATATTAAGCCGTTAAGATAGGGTTAACAGGAAAATAAAACCAAAGAATTAGACATGAATCGTCACTTAAGCTGAGATAACTAGTAACTCAAAACAACTTTCATTTATCACTCTATATCAGGAGTGGCCAAAGTTTCTGTATATAAGATGCACTGTTTACCTTATAAATGTGTCGCGATCGACTTATACAAGTTAAGGAACCGGTATTATTAATTTAAACAATTGCCCCTTGCCCAACTGAACCTATGTCACTTTAGACGTATGGTTCCATATGTTCACATTTTCTAACAATTTTATATAAAACAAACCAATAAAAACTACTATGTTCCCAGAAGGTCCTTCAGACCCTTCTAACAGCCCTTTGTATCCTATATCAATAGCAAGGTCTGCCACTTAGGCAGGTACATGCTGTCATCTCACAATGGACTTGCATCAGTCAAACTATTTTATGGTTAACATATGTAAGTCAGTACACACAAGTCTTAGGTCATGGTCTTTTTCTTTTCACCCAACTTCTCACCACGCCTTTTTTCCCCTTACAGATATTTCCTAGATCATCTGATTGGTCCAAACCCCTTCTCCTATTTCACTATCTCTCCTACCCCTCTTCTCAAGTGTTCATATATATTTCCTAGACTAGATAGCTAAGTAAGAAGTTAGTAGAAGTAAAAAGATAGAGACTGAGTAACAGTAACATATAGTTCTTGTAAATATATTAGAATAAAGTCATTTTAGTCTTCACTGATTTTTTATGATATGTAACTTACATATGCGTATTCGAAGGCGTGTGAAATGCGTAGTATGTTTATACACTGTGTCAGTATCAGGAGCATTCCAGTGAGGTATGGGCAGAGTTGGGCAAAAATTATTCGATTGACAAGAGACGAATACTTCTTATTCAAAGTTTTTATTCGATTGACGAGAGACAAATAAATTTTTATTCGAATAAAAATACGACTAAACAATCCGAATAATTTTTTATTTGAATATTTAAAATACTATTTCAATCGAATAAAAAATTTGCCGAATGAAACATACTTAATTTTTTACCACCTTCAATTTCTAATGTATGAGGGTCCTACTTCACATACTCAGAGTGACTCATTCGAGTACAAAACGAAAATGCTAACGATTTTGAGATCCCATATGAATTTATTTTAATTTTTTTTATTTCTAACACATAGGGGCCAATTTTTAGGTTTTCGGATATGCAGAATATGAAAATAGAACAAATAGTTTTTAACTATTTAATGTCCAACGTTTCGCCCCACTTTGACGGGCTTCATCAGGGCTATTCAAAGCGATAGGTTGAAGAAATATTGGCAATAAATCGATAGCGAGATATCTGTTTAACCTTTCGCTTTGAAGATCCCAGATGAAGCTCGTCAAAGAAGGGCAAAACGCCGGACATTAAATAGTTAAAAAATATTTGTACTTTTTGACCGCAACCCTGACTATCTCCTTATATTTAAGTTTTACAGTCAACTATACATATAAACACAGAAACTAAACGTACTTTAGAAGATTTTTTTTTTAAATTCGTTATTTAAACCATTTGTTATGATACAATTTATTTTGACAATAAACATATTTGTAATAGAAATTAGTCGCAATACAACATCGACAAAACTAATAGTACTATATAATATAATTAGTATAATAATTTATTATAATAGTATAATTAGTTTGTACTTAATTATGAAAGAGGGCCCAGGTGTGTAATATTAAATAAAATAAAAACACATTGTTAAATTGAACAACATTTATTCCTAAAATAGTCGGGTAACATGAAATCCTTGTTTTAGGTTTAGTAATGAAGAAAAGAATATAATTACAAATAAAATGAAATAAATAAAAATAAAAGAATATTAACCTAAATAAACATAAATTTTTAAGAAGCAGTACGAGATAACGAATTTTCCTGGAAGCAACAACACTCATTTTAGGGGCTAAATTGAAACCAACAACAAATTTTATTTTTACACACCTCTAGGATAATTTTTGTTTTAAACCAGTCTTGTTCTAACGGCCTCTTCTTCCATACTGACTGATAATTGCAATTCAAAATCATTGCAGACACGATGTGCATATTCCAATGAGGACAATACCTAGCTCAGATATTAAAGATCATTTAATTATATAATTAAACTTGGCGAGTTTAATCAAAATTGTTAAGAGTCGTTTTTGATAGAATTGAAATAAATATGAAAAATCGATTCTATAAAGAGGCATTGGATGCACTCGGCGACAGTATATTTATATGAATCAATAAACTCAAGACATATATAAAACTGGAAATAAAGCTGCAGTATTAAAGAATTTTATTATAAGAATATTTTCCGATATTATTTCTTCTCTACCATCCATATACCTCACTAAGAGGATTAAAAATTATTTTTGATCCGGATTATTGAAATCTCTCTGGATTTTTTTTAATCTTTTTTTTTTTTTAAATCACGTCATTTGGTTTTAAATCACGTTGCGATGAACTTTATTGAATAATAGATACAGACTAACCTTTGTCATAGTGTAATGATTAAAAACATGCTTATAGTACATTTCGATCAAGCACTATTGTAAGTCTTTAAGTTGAAGCCGCCATAATGCTATGAACAAAAGTTTTTTTTTTTACTTGGACTTCTGTCAAAACAGCCTTGTAACGTGGGGCGAAACTTTTTTTTTTTTTTTTTTTTTTTTTTCCGGCCAAGACTCCCATTGGAGTCCTATACTGCCTAACCATGGTTGGGGGTCAAAGTTCTTCATTTTGTGGGACCGCCACGCAGTGAAAAAAGTCGACGTCCCAGGCCGGATTCGAACCGGCACCGCCAATAAACATCAAATTGGTAAGACAGTGTCTTAACCACTGAGCTATGGGCGGCCCTGGGGCGAAACGTTGGCTCAATTAAAAATAGTACAAAATATTACTATGGGAGTTTAATTTGACCGCACCCGGACCATATTCCATTTATTACCACAGGGTCAATCAGCAATCTTCCACAAAGTTTTTTTAAAATTTAAATATTGACATTTACAATAACATTTACTTGTACTGGTACTGGTATTTGGTGGGTCTAGTAGCGGCATGTGGGCCAAGTGGTCCTTTTTGCCAACCTCTGGCGGCTAACTAAGTTGCCGCCGCGTACTAACCAAGGTGGGAGTGTCAAGATTCATTCTTCGGGACCGCCGAAAAATCTTTAACTGCCCCAGGTGGGAATCGAACCCACAACGTTTAGAATCGAGCGCACTGGGACCTGCACCCCAATCCGCATGGACGTCACGTTCCCACAATAGTATTTACATAAACATACATCTAGTAAATTTGATATAAGATCGTATGACACGATACAAGCATGTTGAGAAATTACCCGTTAGTAGCACACTCTACCCATGCTTCTCTGCGTTGCAGTTTATCTTTGCAAGCAAATAGTACCTAAAAAACTTCGAATCGAAAGAGACATAGCACAAGATCCGCATTTTTTGGTACCTAATTCTCAAGTAAACGCTAGTCGTACTAGGGATATCATGATCTTTAGTTTAACATGTTAAAGCGTGTTAAATGGAAAAACTTATGTTAAATGGAGAAATATTTCCTTCTTTTTCCATGTTAAAACGACATGTAACATGGCTGAGAGTCTGTTACTAGGTCTGTCAAATGAAGAATGACGTCACGAAACAGAACATTTTTTTTCTGATATCTCTAAAACAAAATAAGAACAACAAATTTGTGGATGCTTTACTGTGGGAAAAAAGAAAATAAATCATGTTGAGTATTACCTTTTTTTACCCGTGGTATTTTAAGATTACCTGCAATACCTATCTGATTATTGTGAAATGTCCATTCTGTATGGTCCTACTAGTAAAGAGAATCCGGAGTTGAGGGGTCTCCTCGGAACAGACCAGCTGAGCTTGTCACCGTTTTACTTGTTGTGTTAGGTTACTTACACGTAGTTTGTGTTTTTTCTTTTGTCTTGTGTTTTCGACTTTTTTAAAAAAAAATACAACCAGTAACCAAAATTTTACACTTCTACTTTTCACTTATTTTAGACATGTTGTAATAAATTACTGTAATCAAAACTTAGAAGTAAACAATAACATGAAGTTTTGGAGGGAAAGGTAACCTTCTTTAGTAAAACAAGTTGCTCAGAAAATCCGCTAGGAGCTGTTATGCATTTACCATTTAACATGACTTTAAATAGGGCTGTTCACAATACTATACTTATAACATTTAACAGGGTAATACATTTTACATTTAACACAATATCATGAATACCTCTACTAATAATGAAAGAGTCCTTCAGTCTGAATAAAAGGTCACGTCAGTCTCACTTTTAAAACGATGACTGTCAATCTGAATGACCACGTAAGTAGTGACCCTTTAAGTTTGGACGGTGGTCAGCGGACTATGTGGGTAGCGATTTGTGGCATCGGCATTGAACCTTCCGTTTCACCAATTCTTTTTTTTATTTATTAAACATAATATAAAGAAATATATATTTTCAATAATTAATTATGCAAGTGATCATATAAAGTAGTTCATCAGAACATAATTCTTTGGGAACACAACCAAGACGACCTAACTGCAATTGCTAATTAGTCTAGAATATACTGGCTTCCACTAGCCTCACAATGGACAATTATTGCATCAATTAATGAACTAAATTGTCATATAATTTGTTGGAACAGTCTTCCAAGTGTTTGCGACTGCATTGAAACTGAAAATGAACTAAAAATAGTATTGGAACGATAGTGAACTACGGAAAAGTTTTGACAAAAAATAATTGGCAATTTACTTGTTTATAAATCAAATAATTGTATATCGGCATTAACGTTAATTTAATTTAAATGGAAGATCGATGATTGACCGTGTGTAATAATGAAAAGAAGATAGTCACGGTGCGGTCAAAGAAAAAAACTCAAATAGTCATAAAACAATTTGAGTATGAGCTAACGTTTCGCCCCACGTTTCAGGGCATCATCAGGGCTAAAACAGAAACTAACACTAGAATCAAATAGCTCTGCAAAGTGGGACGAAACGTTGGTTAACTACAAAACTACCTTTATTGACCGCCACCCGGACTATCTTCCTACAATCTACTTCATACGGTTTACTGTCTTCTTCCAACATAATGATAAAAGTTCTAACATTACATTAGGAATAATTTCTAACAACAACAATAACAAATTTTATTTTATCTTTTTGAAAGCTGTTTCGAACTATGTCATTCTGGATACATTTCAATCTAACTTTATATATAATCTTTTCACGTAATAAAAATGTCTGAAATTTCATCATTATGTGTTTTTTTTTTTATACCAGATCGGCCTGGTGGGCCTTACATGGTTGATATAACTTATATTATATATATATATATATATATTTA
>NW_027115249.1:2304278-2306853 GCF_000696795.3 Halyomorpha halys | reverse complement strand
TTTATTCTTTTCATTGTATCTTTGTATTTTTATTTCTATCATTTTATCTTAACATAGTTTCATTTTGTATCTTTTTAGCCCTGATGAAACCCTGCAAAGTGGGGCGAAACGTTGGAAAATAAATAGTTGTAAACTATTTTTATTTCTCTTTTGACCGCAACCCTGACCATCTCCCTATATATATAAAAAAAAATAATATTAAAATAAATAGATAAGAATAATGCTTCTAAATAAAAGGGGAAAGTAAAATTAATAACAAAAAATAATGATATTGGTACGCGCAAATAATACAAATAGTAAAAAGAAACAAGTAATTTAAAAAAGAAAAGAGAAAAAAATAATAATAATGAATAAATAAAATGAATAATAATAATAATAAGTAAATATCATTATGTGTTAAATTGGTTAAAGCAAAAGGACATTTTTTTTTACATGGAAGAATGTAAGGATAGGTATAAGTTTCCTCCTCACATTATGTACATATTATTAACCTTAAAATGAAATTTAATGATAATTTTATAATAAGCCAAAATGAGCGAAATAATAAAGGCCGTTATTCAACAGATTGTCCTTGAAGATTGCCTGATTGGCCGAAACGTTGGACTCAATAATAGAAATAGAAAGAGTGTTTTAAGACTTAAATTGGATACAATTTATTTTATTTAAACATTAATAATTTCTGTTTTCGTCCTAATATAAAAATAATGAATTTGGCCAAGCAAGTTTTTGTGCTTCTAAATGCCCTAATAATCTTTATGAGTTTCCAAATATCGAGAATCGGCGGGTTTACGAAATATTCCCCTTGAGAATTATAGTGGGTGCCGGATGTGTGGTAAGATGGTCTTAATAACATCTTTGTAGCCAATATGGGGTCGAATCAGTAAGGCCATTGTGTAGTCTATGACATTTAGTGTCCTAGAATTTATTGCCTGGGATTAAAGTTTCTTCTATAAAGTTAAAATTTTTTTTTTAAACAACAAGGGCTAGTAAAATTAGGGCATCAAATTAAGTGGGCTCTAAGTTTTTAAGTTGGTTTGTAGCTTTATTTTAAATTTATTTTAGAAAATATTATGAAAACTACTATTCCTACAAGATATAGGTCACACACTACTTTATACATTAAACTAGCTTTAAGTTGAGTGCTAATGGATATATATACGTAGATTTATACCTGTCTATATATACTTGAGATATAGATTTCTCAAAATAATTTCCACTTACTACTAATCTTTCAGTACATTTTGCTTTTTAAAAAGCTATATCTCGAGAACTGTTGAACGTAAATAGCTCTATTAGGGCTCATATTTCAGAAAATTTCCTCTTCTTTAAATGGTGTTCTTTTTGGTTTTCTACCATTGTCTGTAGTTTAAAAGATATAAAGCTCTTAATGAAAAATTATTTTTATTAACGTTTTGAAACAGCTGCCATTGTTTATTCCCCTACCTATAATTAGCAGACTCATCAATTTTGACTAGTAATTGTATATAGTTTTCATTAAAGTAATCAAAAATTGGATTTAAATTACTGGCTTTTTTTCTTCCTGGCTCTTGTACTATGATATTGCGATCGAAACGCCCCAATAAATACGTTTTACTTTTTTAATTACTTCTCCTTATATTATTAAATTTATAATTATAAACGTAATATATAATTTTGACCGTATACTGAGGACATATCCGCGTTCTCGGGAGTGAGCTCAACGAGGCACAGAACCGCCTTCCCTACGCAGTTCAGTGTATATAATTAGAACACAATTAGCTCTAAATATAGTTCACTCCTCTTTCCTTAAATCATAAATTACTCCGGATTACTTTACTTTTTCCTCTAAAGTACCTAAGAATTCGACATCTACACCAGCGTAGTTACTAACTAAGTAAGAATTTTTTACTTAAGGGGTTATTGCCAAATTCTGACCTAAAAGCCAGGCTAGGGTAGGAGGAGGGGGTAATGATTGAAAAATAACACTTAAAGAGAATTTCTTAAGAACTTTTTAAGGCTATTCTCAGAGTTTTGAAGGGAAAATTTATTCAGTTTAACATTAAAAAAGAAATTACTTAAAAAAAAAAAATCAAAAAAATATTCTCAATCTGTTGAAGTAGCACAAGAACTTTTTTACAGTTTATTAA
Organism: Halyomorpha halys; assembly: GCF_000696795.3. Classification (NCBI taxonomy): domain Eukaryota; kingdom Metazoa; phylum Arthropoda; class Insecta; order Hemiptera; family Pentatomidae; genus Halyomorpha; species Halyomorpha halys. The sequence goes on along the minus strand of NW_027115249.1, from coordinate 2,304,727 downwards.
CAACTCTTAAAAACTTATTTAAGCATCAATACAAACCTTAAGAGAAACATTAAGCTGACCAGAAATATAAAATGTGACAATATTGGCTTGTAAAATCAGTTCTTAGCGTTTTTACTGGCGATTTAAATAAGAACTTCCGATTCTTGTAAATATTTTTAATCAATTATATATGACCCATTATGGATCTATTACATGTTGTTAATATATATTTACTTCAATAAGTATTTCCTGAATGATAGGCACAAAAGTTTATATCAGTTAAATTATGAATTATCTATACAAGATATGTATATTTTAGAATTCATGGAATATAAACTATTATATATTTTATATATGTATATATAGTTGACTGTAAAAATTGATATATAGGAAGATGGTCAGGGTTGCGGTCAATAGTGAAACAAAAATAGTTTACAACTATTTATTTTCCAACGTTTCGCCCCACTTTG
>NW_027115249.1:2303322-2303698 GCF_000696795.3 Halyomorpha halys | reverse complement strand
AGCCCTGCAAAGTGGGGCGAAACGTTGGAAAATAAATAGTTTTAAACTATTTTTGTTTCACTATTGACCGCAACCCTGACCATCTTCCTATATATTATATATTTTGCTGGTGCAACTTTTCGGGACAATTATACCATATTCATACACCTTTGTATCCTCATATTTGTCATGTTTTCATTCAGATAGTTATAAAATAAATTTTAACCAGTGAGTGTATAGATGGATGACATTATTTCGAAATGGAAATTGAAAAATGACAAATATGGATGCAAAGGTATATGAGTATGAGATAGTTGTCCCGAAACGTTGCACAAGAAAAATATAGAATAGGTTATATTCTATTTGGACGTTTTTTCACCTCAGCAATTTAATATAT
>NW_027115249.1:2298826-2299647 GCF_000696795.3 Halyomorpha halys | reverse complement strand
AAACATAAAGGTCTATATATATAGTCAACTTCCTCAGAAGAAAATCCAGAATAAACTTTTAAAACATAAAGGTCTATATATATAGTCAACTTCCTAAGAAGAAAATCCAGAATAAACTTTTAAAACATAAAGGTCTTTTACTATCAATTAAAAACAATTTTGATCCTTTTTTTTTCTCTCAACTTTTATTCTTTAAGATAGTTGTCTACAAACGTTGCACAAGAAAAATATAGAATAGGTTATATTCTATTTGGAAGTTTTTTCACCTCAGCAATTTAATATATATATATATAGTCAACTTCCTAAGAAGAAAATCCAGAATAAACTTTTAAAACATAAAGGTCTTTTATTATCAATTAAAAACAATTTTGATCCTTTTTTTTCTCTCAACTTTTATTCTTTAAAATTTCTCCAACGTTTCGGCCCTCAGGTCATCCACTCAAGGATACCGCCTACAAAATGTTTTTTTACTTTTATATAACAAATACATTATTTTCTTCATGCATTAATTGTCCAGCCATATATATTGGTGAAACCAAACAATATATAAAAGACAGGATGTATCAACATGGGAATGATGTAAAGAATATGGAAAAGGAACCCAAAAAAATTGGTTCAACATGTTGTTCAAAATAAGCATACATTTGATTTTGAAAATGTCCAGGTCATTCATAAAGAAAATAATAATTTTAGAAGAGAAATATTAGAATCGAATAACATCTCAGAAAATATAAATTATACTGTCAATTTCAAATCAGATTCTAAGGGACTAAACCACCATTATTCTGAAATTTTGAGCAAAATAAATATATAATTATTAT
>NW_027115249.1:2295591-2297740 GCF_000696795.3 Halyomorpha halys | reverse complement strand
TGACATTTTTGGTTTCTTTATAATAAAAAAGAAAAATATTGTGTTATAAGCAAAATAATTAAAAATGAATGTTAATTAAATTATATTAAAAATGTAAACTAATGATAAAAAAATTATTGTTATACGATAAGGTGATAAGAGAGTCCTAACATGTTGAAGGTAGGTTCTGTTTTTAAGTTGTAAATGTAAGTGAAGGAAGGAAAGTGTTTTTAAAAAAAGGTTTAAATCTAAGATATAAATTTTTTAAAAAAAGTTATGTAAGTAAGGAATCTATTTGAAAACAAAATTTTAAGAAGTGATTATGATATTATTTTAATGATTAATTTATTTTAAATATGTGACAAGGGCAATTAGCCTGAAATTTTAAGATTTAAAAAAGAAATGACATTAATATTGAAGGTATGGCCAAAGAAATCAGTATGTAGTTGAAGGAAATAATGTAATTGTTATATAAAAATAAAAAAAAACTTTTTGTAGGTGGTATCCTTGAGGCCTGAGGGCCGAAACGTTGGATACATTAAAAAAAAAAAAAGTTGAGAGAAAAAAAAGGTCAAAATTGTTTTTCATTGATAATAAACTAAACCACTCTCAAACAAGCATATAAAAAATAATTAATCTAATAAAGGTCTTGTTTGGTCAGGAATATTAAATTTAGTATTAGACCATTGCTATATGGTCTAATACTAAATTTAATCCATAAGATAATATAAATAACTAAGGCTATAATATATATTCAGTGAGGATAGATTTAATAGAATAATGCATAATTAGAAGACTAGATTTCAATAACGGCAAAGATCAAAGCATTATGAGGCAATGTTATGAATTTTCATAGCGGGCATTAGGAAGCGTGGCACGGCGTACAATCGTGGATCATCCTGTCACCATGATTCAAATATAGTCAGTCCTAAACCAAAAGCCAAGGTTCCACGTGACAGCTAACTGTCGTGCAACTTTGTCACGCATTAATGTTTAAAACCACTAAAAAATCAGCAGAATAAAAGTTTAAACACACAAAACATTCACGCCGTTTTCCAATTTCAGGAGCTTTTTAATATTGCTCAATTAAACTGATGTTTTTTTTTGTGTGTTATGAGTCTTCTGTAACACAAACTAGAAATGTTCACAAAGTTTCAACCGTTTAACTCAATTTGGATGGGCTAGGGGGAGGTATAGAAAATATTTTATGTGAATTACAATTTTACAAATAAAAAATACAATAAGTAAATATGTTGAATGTTTCTTATACACTAGAAAATCTTGGAAAGGAATCACTCATTGGTGGTACTTCAGACATTAATTTAAATTAGAAGGTCCCGTAGCCATCTTCTTTTCAGACGCCTCGGAGGATTATCAGGGATTGTTAAGGATGAAAGATTAAGAATTAATGGGTTAGGTGTTTGGAATGAAGAGACGCATATCTGTTTTGGGCCAAATCTGCAACGAATGGGATGTTAAGGTCTTAAAAATATTAAAAACGAGATAAAAAAAAAAATTAACATTTGTACACACACCATTGAAAATTTAGACGGACTGATCAAATTCCTAAGTGGAACAACCTGGGATTAATATATTATAATAAATTAACAAATTACTTTTGTCATCTTCTGAAAGTGCAAACTGGACAAATATTGTTTTTTTATTTTATTTTATTTTCAAATCCTCTTTATTTATATATAATTACAATTACAAATATATGATAATACATAGTATATATACAGGCAAACAGTTAGTTTTTTTTTTTTGTTTTTTTTTAGTTTGTTTGTTGTTTAATAATTCTTATTTTACCATTTTTCGAGATGGGAATAACAAACAAAAATTTCTTATACAACAGTTCAACAAAAGATAACGAAGCAGTCGTTTTCTATCATTTAGATATTCTATAAACTGTTTAATGTTTTGTATTAACACATTATATATAATTTTTAATTATGCGAATTGTTTATTGATTTCAAATTAACAATTATGAGAGATAGTTGACCGTGGATGATAAATGAGGAGAAGATGGTTGGGGGTGCGTTCAATGAAGCACAAATAAGTATGACTAACTTATTTTAATGTGCCGACGTTTCGGCTAGAGTTTCTAGCCTTCTTCAGGGCTAAAAACAAAACAAGATAACAACCACAGTAAGTATAGAAAAATAAAAAA
>NW_027115249.1:2287848-2294452 GCF_000696795.3 Halyomorpha halys | reverse complement strand
TTGTATACCTCCGATTTACCCACAATGGAACACACTCTCACGGCCACATATGCCGACGACAAAGCTATATTAGCCAAGTATGACGACCCAGCACAAGCCTCAGAACAATTACAAATACACCTAGCTCACAACCACGAATGGTGTATCAAATGGAATAAATACTGAGAAGTCAGTGCGAATAACACATAAGATCGTTCACCTCATGGACACATTATTTCACACGATGGCCTCATTATAAGACAAATATTGTATAATCAGGAAAAGACGGTTGGGGTGCTCCATTGAGTGAACATTTTATGTATTCATAATATTAGTTATTTTTCTTATTTCCTAATCATTCTGTATGAACTTTTATTTGTTGGTTGTTGTATTATTTTTTGTTTTTAGCCCTAATCAAGGCTTGAAATTGTGGCCGAAACGATTGCACTAATAAATAAGTTTTTACTTATTCATGCTCTTCATTGACCGCCCCTCCTCCACCAACCATCTTCTCATTATATAAATCCACGGTTCATATTATATCATATTAACTCATCAAAATGAAAAATATTATAGAAAATCACAGCTCATTAGCTAGCCATGTATTATAAATATGAAATATAATAACTCATAAAGGATAAAGATATATTTATCCGAGTGGGTGCGTCCTGGCAGTGAGAGCGCCCACAGGCGGGTCCCTTCGATGCGACCCGCCGGGATTTCCTATTGTACATATTTAAGTCATTTTCTGATTTATGATATCTTAATTATATTTCATAAAAACAATAGTAATTACATTAGCTTATGTTCACCATACCATACCACGTGACGGCTGTGCGGGCTGGGGCGCAGGTCCCAGTGCGCTCGGTTCAGAACGTGGTGGATTCGATTCCCACCTGGGGCAGTTAATCCCGAAGAATTTTTAGGCGGCCCCGAAGAATGAATCTTGACACTCCCACCTTGGTTAGTACGCGGCGGCAACCTAGGTAGCCGTCGGAGGTTGGCAAAAAGGACCCACAGGTCCACTTGCCGGACTTGTTCCCCCACCACATACCAGTACAACTATGAACACCATGTAATTATGGGTAACATAACTTAGTATTTTAGTTCTTTATTGATTTATTTTACCTACATATTTCAAGTTTTTAAGTTTTTCATTATATCTTAACGATTCATGAAGTTCCAGTTACCGACAGTTAATGGATCAGTGACCTACAACTTGGGAAATCCAACCTCAACCCGAAGGCCTGAAGCCCAGGCTGCTGCAGGACATTCTGTTATAAATCTTATATTTATCAATTGTATTATTGATTGAAGTTACTTTTTTATTTTTGTATTAACCTTATTTTTCTATCTTGTTAAGATTTATTTTATCTTAATTATTTTTTATATTTATATAAAAAAATCCATAAAATAAAAAATAACCCCCCCATAATCAATTTTTTAAAAAACTAACTTATATTACCATGTAATGCCTACTAGACCGATCCGGTATTAAATAAATAAATCATTATATCTTTTATAACATTTTCTTTCTCAGTTCTTCACATTATTTATATACATTCATTTTGTCTCTTTTTATATTCATAGTAGTTAGTATTTGTATTTATTTTTTATCTGTTATATTGTTTTTATTTTTATTCATATAGAGTTGTAATCTTGCTTGCCCTTGGTTATCTGGAATTGAGGCCGAAACGTTAGCATAATAAAATAATTACACTTACATGTTTCCTCCTATTAATCCACGGTTAACAAGTACACATAAGGAATAAACAAGCATAACATTTATTGTTATTAAATATATAAATGATTGAACGTCAAATTATAAAGGAGATGGTCCGGAGTGCGGTCAAAAGAAATAAAAAATAATTAAAAAAATTATTAACAACTGTTCATCTGTTGACGCTTCGTCCCATTTTGTAGAGCTTCATAAGGACTGTTTCAGTCAATGTTACGAAAGAGCTCTACAAATAAATAGTTGTTAACTATTTTTTGTTTCTTTTGACTGCACCCCTGACCATATTCTTCATATATTTATTATTTTCTCTCAGAGAATATGTGAAGCAATCATAAAATGAGAAGCTAAGTTATAAAAAATGGCAGGGAATAGGTTTTTAAGACACCGCAAAACTGTTATGTGGTCCTGTCTGTGTTTGTAACTAAACTACTCAAATATAAAATTTAGATTGAAATATAAAGTACAAAAATATCTATAGCGGACGGGACTCGATTAACGGACAACAAAGAGAGTCGATGACAAAGAGGCACATCCACCGCCTTCTGAATATAATAAAGCCAACAGGGTCCTTCCACACCGCTCCTTTATCCACACCAGGGTCACGGCCTCAACTTCTTTTCATTCACTTCAAAGGACCTATTTCATACCGCTCGCCTTTTCACAATTTCTGTTAAAATCATAATCCTTTTTGGTCCCTAATAAATTTAGTCGCCTATTCTTCAGTAGCCAAAGCAGGAGAGGGGGGAGGAGGACGAAGGAAAAAAAAGGTGAAAAGAGCATGACCGCGCTCATAGAATAAATGCCTTTCATAAAATATTTAGCAAGATGTTATTCAACTTGCCCATTATATAAGGATTCAGTTATAAAAAACTCTGAGTGAGACCTTACTATACTATGTACAAATTATTTCAAATGATTATTCCCTTTATTTTTTATTAATTTAATATAAGGTATTTAAATAATAATATATACTTTTCATGATTCATGGTATAAACTTCCAATTCATTACAAAAGTATAATTCATGTTCAATCAACATGACTGTAATAAGGCCAATCTGGACATATGGTAGTTGAGCTTTGGGGCTACACTAAACCTTAGAATTCCTCTCGTATCCAATCCTTACAATCCAAAATTCTTGTACTTTGTCACAAATCATTCCTTCCATTATATACTTCCTAACAAACGAAACCCACTAGTTTCTAATCTTGCTTCCTCTTCGATTCCTGACAATCCTTCGAGGAGCCTGAAAAGAAGATGGCCACGAGACCTACTATGTAGTTTCGGTAGTAAGGCCAATCTGGTCGAATAGAGTTGAGCTTCGGGGCTCTACTAAACCTTCGAATTCCTCTCGTATTCAATCCTTACAATCCAAAATCCTTCATAAAATCCTCAATGCTCCTTACTTTGAAATATAAATAAAATCAAACATAAAGACCTTAATGTTCCCTATGTAACCGATCTAGACCGAACCAGATATCACTCCTTCCATTATAAACTCTCTAACCACTCAAACCCCCTAGTTTCTAATCTTGCATCCTCTTCCATTCCTGACAATCCTCCGAGGCGCCTGAAAAAAGATGGACACAAGACCAGCTAATGTAAAATGTCATTAGAGTGTTGCCAATGGGTAGTTTCCCTACACGCCTGTAACATTCCATATTAACAGAGATCAAATTTACTAAATGTATTATAATGTACAGTTGTAAATAGCAATAAATAAATATTATAAAAAAAATTTATTGACATTTAGTTTAATGGAATAAATCCTCATATTCATGACAATAGCTCATATACTGCTTATTTAAATTATAATAATGAAACGGACATAATAAGTCATAATAATAAAAATCATAATAAAAATTAATAGCAATAATTTTTTGTCTAATTACAAAACTCCATATGAATGATTTAACAGAAAATATTATCAGAACATTCTGGAAATATTATTTAAATAAATTTAAAATTGGCTAAAACAAAACAATTAATCATAATTATGAGAGATAGTTGACCGTGGATGACGTAAGAGGAGAAGTGGTTGGGGGTGCGGTCAAAGTGAAACACAAATAAGTTGGTATAACCTATTTAATTGTGCCAACGTTTCGGCTAGAGTTTCTAGCCTTCTTCAGTGCTAAAAACAGAACAAGATAACAACCACAATAAGTATAGAAAATAAAAAAGAATATATACACAGAATGACATAAAATGAATAATTTTACAGAATAGAATTAATAAAATGAAGTGATGAGAGAAGTGGGAAATAGAATGTATACGTATGTAGTTGAAAAAGTTGGTAAAATAACATAATTAAGGAAATAAAATAAAAATGAAGTTATATAATGCAAAGAAGTATGAACATATTAGTTATTAATAATTTAAAAATTGAAATATGCGATCAAAATGAAACACAAATAAGTTGGTGTAACCTGTTTTATTGTGCTAACGTTTCGGCTAGAGTTTCTCGCCTTCTTCAGGGCTACAAGTACAGTTGTGAACAGAAATGAATAAAAAAAAAAAAAAAAAAAAAAATGCTACAAGACCGAGACCATAATATAGAGGAGTATTCTATCGGTAATATTTATTAGTACACTAGTACTACCATTAGTTCACTAACACGATTTGACACCTTTAGCATGCTTAGCAAAGGTTGTGCAAATACTGCTAATGGGCTGGAAACCTGACGATAGGATTAGCATTAGGAGAATAAATAGAAGTTTAAATCAGTCTAGGAGGCCTTCATTAATCTTAGAGGAGGTAGTCTCTTTTCTTTTCTTTTTTAGAAACACGTCTCTGCGTCATTTTTTTTTCTGCTCCCTTTTGGTTCATTTATTTCTTCTTTTTTTTTTTTTTTAAGGTAATGGTTTTCATCAAAAAAAGTTAATGTTCTACAAGTTTTTTGTTACCAGTAAAGAAAAGTGAAAACATTTGGTAAGAAAGTACTACAATATTGTATAGAAGGAACTGGTTTGAAAACTGACCTTACCAATTTATAATTGATCCACAAGTCACAGTTATTCCACTTTAATCAGTTAGGAAATTCATTTTTAAAACAGATTTAAATCCTTCGTCCTACGAATAAAACCATCCATAAAGACCTAAATGTTCCTTATGTAACTGATATAGCCCGAACCCGATATTATTCCTTCCATAATAAACTCCCTAACCACCCAAACCCACTAGTTTCTAACCTTGCTTCCTCTTCCATTCCTGGCAATCCTCCGAGGCGCCTGAAAAAAAGATGGGCTCGTGACCTTATATTGTAAACTGTTTTTAGAGTTCTACTACTGGGTAGTTTCTCTACATCCTGTATCATATTATTATGATCAAATTTACTTGTTGTATTTTTTATACAGTTGTAAATAACAATAAATAAATATATAAAAAAAAGATTTTATTAATTATTTATTTAATTTAAGACAGTCATCATCGAACCATTGTTTGCTCTTTGTTTTTACTTTACTTATGATTATTAGGCGAGGGCAAGGAAACCATAGAACTAAATACAACCACGTTAATAAACTCCAATAAGGAACTAGGTCTTGAAATAAATACAAAAAAAAAATAAAATATATGGTTAGCAGTAGAAACGCGAGCAATTTCAGCGATGTGGACATAAGAGGAAATGCATTGGAATAGGTTGATAGGTTAGAGTATTTAGGTTCAGCACTAACAAGAAAAAAACAAATTGGTGAGGAAATAAAAACGGGTTATATTTGTTATTTTTTAATTTCGAAATTGCTCGAATCGCACCTTCTGTTAAAAAAACTAGAAGATAGAAATTACAAAACATGGCGAAACATGGCCTCTTACGCAAAGGGCAGAACAGCGTCTTAAGTAGTTCGAAAATAATGTATCACGTAAAATATAAGGACCGAAAAAGGATGCGTCAACGAGAGAATTCAGAAGGCTACAAAACGCTGAATTGGGGGAACTGTAATCGGTGAATATAACTCAGGTCATAAAATTGTGACGTATAAGATGAGCGTATAAGGTTGTAGTAACGAGCGGATCCCTAAGATGTTAGTAACACTGAACCAACGGGTAAACGTCTCAACCCGAGTAGGCTTGGGTAGACCGAAACGTAGGTAGGAGCATTCCGCTAAGTCTGATTGGGTTTGGAGAGGCCTCACTGGACAGATGTATGCAGAGAACGATAGGTAGTATCAGAATCGAACCTTTGAGTTCGCGAAGCCTTCATTGTTATTATTGATTTAATTAATTTTCATCTGAATTTGCCTTCAAATCCTTCATACGAGCAAACACGCCCGTCGATCATAGAATAGAAACAATATTTGAAAAATTTAAGCAGTTTCGGTTGTAGTCTTGTTAGTATGAGGCCGGAGGAGATGAAAGGGTATGCTTGCAGACCTTCGTAAGTAGCAGTTCTAAGCTATAAGCTCTCGAAACCATGTCCTTTTCCCGCACTTTGAGGATTATCAGAACCGGAGAAACTAGTGAGTTTGGAGTTGGTACTGAAAGGGAGTCTGTACTGGGGATTATAAGGGGTTTAAAATACTAAGAACAAGGATAACCATGCTAATGCTTTTCGGAGAGGATTAAATATTATTAAGAAAAGTTTTAAACATTTATGGACTGATGAGAATATTTTCGAATCTCGGAATTGTTATTCATTTATTTATCCTTCTTCCGAAAAATAATATCTTAAATCAAATTACATTAATGTTAGAAGCAAATCATCCATCAGGACCTCAATGTCTCATATGTTGCCGATTTGGCCAGAACCAGATATCAATCCTTCCATAATAAACTTCTCAACCACCCAAACCAACTCGTTTCTAACCTGGCTTCTCCTTCACTACCTAATAATCCTCCTAGGCGTCTGAAAAGAAGATGGCCTCCAGATCTTCTCAAGAAATGTTTTTGGAGTT
>NW_027115249.1:2283719-2285683 GCF_000696795.3 Halyomorpha halys | reverse complement strand
GGGGGGGGGGGGGGTGCAGTCAGCAAATAAACAAAAAATTACTTATACGTGCCTACGTTTCGACAGGTCTTCATCAGCGCAAAAAAACAAAAAAGAGATAACAACCATTATTCGGAGAAAAATAAAAACTAAAAGAATTAATAAACTAATAAATTTGGTAAAATACATAACAATGAATTGAAAATGGTTTTCCATTTAATATTTTCCACGATTAATCAACAACTATATTATTCTCAATTCATTGCTATGTATTTTTCCAAATTTGTTAGTTTTTTATTTCTTTTAATTTGTATGTTTCTCTGAATGATGGTTGTTACCTCTTTTTAGTCCTGATGAAGACCTGAGATTTAGGTCGAAACGTCGGCACGAATAAATTTTTGTTTATTTGCTAACCGCACCTCCTCCTCCCCTCCCCTCCCATGTTCTCCACATATTAATCTATGGTCAACTATCAACACCTCATTGAAAATATTTAAAAAAATTAATTTTAAACGATATTTTTAATTCTTTTTCTTTGTAGCAATATACATATTTGTGTTTTCTTCCCAACCCGATCTAGGTAAGGCAACATATATTTTTCCATTGAAAAAACAGTACAATATTAAAAGTTTAAACCATGAGGAATATTAATCGATATAAATGAGATATGTATAATGTTTTGCTTAGGGCTGTACACGACTAGATCTACAAATCAAAAACAACAAAGAGTTTCTTCCCCCGAGCCACCAAACTGGGGGGGCCAAGACCTCCTGTGTACCCTGCGGCTTGCAAGTGTTTACCGTAGTCTTCACGCCAAGGTGGACTCATCAATTCGTGTGTTTCAGTGGAAGGCGAATATTTTTTTTATTTAAAAGTTATTTTTTTTTTATTATTATTTTAGGGTATGTTATTCGTCTCGCGTTAGTCCACGTTACCGTGTCTTATAAACGGATAGATAAATATAGAGAGTATATCAGGGTTAAGTGTTTAAACTGTAAATATGGATATCTCAAAAAGAGAAAAAAAATTTACTCTGAAGGTATGTCTGTTAAGGCTTTGTTTAGGAGTCCAAAAAACATTACTATGTTCTGGATTGTTGTCCAAATAGATAATGTCTAATATAGAGATAGATGAATGCACCATTAGTCAAAGACAAAAACTTAAATAATTTATTTTTTTTATATTAAATTAAATAATTTAAATTCTATCCATTATAGTCTCAAAACCTTTATTTCTCTTATAAGTCCGACGTTTCGGCCAATCCGGCCATCTTCAGGGACAATCTTCTACAAAACAGCTTTTATTACATGTATGATCCTACAAACATTTCAAAATACTTAACATTATTATTTATAATTTACCTTACCTTAATAAAACTTTGAAATTATATAATTTAAAAAACTCTAGAACTCCTTGCAGGCTATTCTGCCAAGGTCAAAAACATCAGTTTCTATTAAACATTAAAAACATTAGGTAAAAGATATTTTTTTGTTAATAAGTATATCCCACATATGTTTAATTACCTAATTAGTCAATATTCACTTAAAACAAAATCAAAATCATATCACAGACACTTATTCCTTAAACTTTTATCACAACAATGCTTGTAACCTTCCTCCACTCAGTTCAAGCATTTAAAATTATTTATTATAACTACATTTTTGTCAATTTTCCTCTTTATTTCATTAGTAAAATTCCTATCAAGGCTAATCATAATTATCCACATACAATTTATCCTATATTATTCATAAATTAATCTTACTTAATATCTCTGCATTGTTGATTTAAATTTCTTGTATCTGTTTTGAAATTCACCATATAATCAATATTTTCAGATATGTAAATGGATTCAAGTATTTTCCTTTTGAATGTATTATTCTCTTTATGTAAAATGATTGTATTTTCAAAATCAAAAATATGTTGGTTTTTGTTTGCATACTGTACTAGTGCCGTTTTATTTGGATCTTTCTCCTTGTTTTTCAAAT
>NW_027115249.1:2282510-2283669 GCF_000696795.3 Halyomorpha halys | reverse complement strand
AAATGTTGTAATAGTCGGAATCGACGAGCAGTTTCCTGTCTTTTCAATCTTGTATGAGGATTCCATGTCAGTCGTTTGTCCAGATTTAGTCCTAAGTAAAGGATCTGTTCAACAGGAATAAGTGGGGTATTATCAAAAGATACTGTGGGGCAAGATGAAGGGTAAATTTTTAAAAATCTAGAATATTTACATAAATGTAATTTTTGTGCTTGTAAAAAGCAATTTTTAAATTCCTAATGGTCAAAACAACTTAAAATAAATATAATAAAACAAAAGGCATTTGTATAACTTTTTTTTTCCTTACATGGAAATATTACGAATTCTATAGTTTATTTTTAACAAGATGACGGAAAGGTCCGATTTTAAAGAATTTTATATCGAAATTTTGACACCATTATTTGCAAGTGAATCGTCTCAAACTGAGCTTTTTATGTTAATTTCTCAGCATCGTACCTCCAATCTATTCCCAGAATAACCTCCTAAGTTAACAAATAAAAGGTACTGAGAAGATATCACACCCACATAGAGGATATAAACAACCGGGAGAATGGTGCAATAAAGGCAGCCGAGACAGGAAACAGAGACCTTGACATAGTCCACTAAATGGGGCGTCATCATCTCAGTAGCCAGGATAATCTTCTACGCTATAAGTGGGAGTGCTCACGGACTATTTAAACAAGTGTAAATATTGGGAACAGGTAGCTCAGTGATAAGGCACTGTGCTACTAACTCCAAGGACCTGAATACGGCCGTATGAAACTTACATCAAGTAATTTTCATTTGGTGCACTAAGATTTTTCATTTCTTTTCTTTTTTGTTATTTTGTACCCACATTTTTTTTAAATTTTCTTTTTGGGCCAACCCTCTCTTGTGCCTCTAGACTACAACAGAGGGAGAAAACGAAATGAAAAATAAAATTGTTGAAAGTACTAATTTCGGAGTTACAGAATTATTAATAGTATCGAATAAGCGCATTCTTTTTAACTTGATGCCCGCCGCATAACTGGTTAAATAAATGGCATCAAAATGTCATGAGAAAAACAAAAAGTGTCTTGTCAGAAACCGTCTTAAATTTTTTTTTTTTTGTTTTTTGCGAAGACTATCTATGTTTTAATTAAAAAATTTAATAAGTGCAGAGGATGGTCGGGGGGGGGGGGGG
>NW_027115249.1:2278788-2281820 GCF_000696795.3 Halyomorpha halys | reverse complement strand
GATTCGATACTTAGGACTCCATCTTGACAAGAGACTTACTTGGAATCCACACACAAGACTGAAACGACAAGAAACTGCTCGTAGATTTCGATTGCTACAGCACCTTGACAAACGCTCTAAACTTCCCATTCACTTCAAAAAATTATTATACACCATGATAATCAGACCAATTTGGACATATGGAATTAAGCTCTGGGGCTCAATCCAAACCATCAAATTCCAACCGCATTCAATCCTTACAATCTAAAATCCTACGTATAATCCTTGATACTCCTTATTACAAATAAACTCATCCACAAAGAACATCCCATTCGTTGCAGATTTGGCCCAAAATGCGTCTTTTCATTCCAAACTCCTTACTCATCCTAATCCATTAGTTCTAAATCTCTCATCCTTAAGAATCCCTGATAACTCTCCGAGGCGTCTGAAAAGAAGATGGCCACGGGACCTTCTAATTTAAATTAATGCTTCATACTAACCACCAACGGTTCCTTGGTTCCTTCCCAAGATTTTCATGTGTAAATAAAACATTTCACAGATTTACTTATTGTATTTATTATTTGTACAGTTGTAAATTATATTAAATATAAGTGAAAAGAAAGTTATATAAAAATGAACAAAAAGAAGAAAAATAAAAATAGAATTAATATAAAATAGGCAATGAATATAATTAAAAAAAAAATACAAACTATGAACAGGAGGTGTAATAACAAATAAAAATAGAAAACCAGATTTGATAAAAGAAAATTTAACACACTAAAAGGCGAAAAATAAAGTGTGTTAAATTTTGTTTTCTCAAATCTACTTTTTTTACGTGCCACCAGTTTATTTTAACCTAATAATTAGCGTAATTTTTCAATATTTTATGTTTATTTTTTATTAATACTATTTTATTTTATTTTATTTATTTTCAATTGTATATAATTTTCTTTTCACTTTATATTTGTATAATTTTAACCCTACCTTACCCTAGGAAACCTTTTTGCATCTTATTATCCTCCATGTCAAAATATTTGTAGTCCCTTTTGTCTCTTTTTAATCCTGATGAAGCTCTAACAAAGTGGGACGAAACATAGACAAATTAAGAGTTTTTGTTTTCTTTTAACCGCTCCATCTTCTTAATAACGTTAAAAACAATTTACTTCACCAAGGATCTTTTATATAATAGCTCATTTCGAAATTTGTCTAGTTTGCCTTTAAGCTGATAACAGCTATATCAACAGCGTTTTAATTATAGAACCTGGAATCTCTTATATATAGGGTTCACTGATAATGACTTGATTTGTTGCTATGCCTGGCTAGTGCGTCTGTTTTCCTCTGAATCTTCTGTTATGTTTTACATTAATTTTAATCATAAAACAAATTCATATGTTTATATTTCTTGTATCAATTTTGTTCTTTAATATACTATAATAATTTTTTATTTTATTGTTGGGTCGATGACTCAGGGAGTACTCATCAACATCGTAATCCTTAAATGATTTCTTAATATCTTCAGATAGTCCTTTAATATAATTGAATCCATAACATTTTATATTTTTTACTTTATTATTTACTATTTCGTTTCCTGTTTTATTTTGAATAGTTTTAAGGTTAATTCCCCAAATCTTGTAGATTAATTTTTTTGGATAATAATTTATTTATACAACAATTTCAAAAAATGAATGTATATATAACATTATTTCGAAATGGAAATTGAAAAAAATACAAATATGTGGTAAATATAATTACAAGAATTTTAAATATACATATACGTTATAACAAAGATAAAAATTGTTGATAAGAATAACTTAATTTTAGGATTGTAAAGGTGCATGAGTGTCGCATAATTGTCCTTAAATGTTGCACAAGCAAAACATAAAATAGTTTATATTTTTTCATAATTTTTTTTTCACCTCAGCTATTGAAAAATATTCATTTCTATGAATTATTTAATAATAATAATATTAAATAAATTAATATTAACATTGTTATTAAATGTTGTTTAAAGTGTTTACTCAGTGACAGGCTCGACAACTTACTGCCACAACAGCAGTGACGTGTTAATGTTTGGTAAGTTTCAATTGGGCAGCGTAATACAAAAACGCACTCAAACCCACAAAAACATCAATTCGAGATAAATAGAAATTAAATTTTTCACATAAAATTAAATTCAGCATAAAGTAAAAAAGAAATGTATCTACAAATTTGATAGATTATGTTCAATCAACCTTTGAGTTAGTCCTGTGAGTTCAGGAGCCTCCGAGGTCCACCCATGAGTAACTTTAATTGGGTAAGAATCATCTCCTTGCACAACCGGTGGTCTAGAAACAGTACTTGTACTGCACACCTGACACTTCATGGGATGAGTTATACAGATTTAATTTTTTTATAATATTTTATATGAATGATAATATCTAATTTCACTTATTGCAACACATACGTAGTAATTAATCTATTATCACTTACATCATTCATAATAATAAAAATCTTTAGATGTGATTATCTCCGAACTATTTTATTGTTTTGAGACCTTAATTCATATTTTTAGTTTGGACACTTAACCCTCACTGAAATACCGTGTACACCGGTCTGTAATAACGCAATAATGTGCAACTCTCACTGAGAAGAGATCATCGAAGCCATAATAATTCGAGGCAGGGGCGTCAGAGAATTCGACCAGACTACTTGAAAATATTATATGTAAATAATTGACCATATTAGTTCAAAGAATGGAAAAGATAGTCAGGGGTACGGTCAAAAGAAGACAACAAATAGTTAAAAACTATTTATTTGCTGACGTTTCGCTCTACTTTGTAGAATTTCGTCAGGGCTAAAAAGATAGAAAAAGAACTTCTATATATATATATATATAATTTTAGATTTGTTTTTATATTATTATATTTTGACGTAGAGGATAATAAGATACAAAAAGGTAAATTAAAGTAACGCTCTACTAACACCTGTTGAACAGATTCGATACTTAGGACTCCATCTTGACAAGAGACTTACTTGGAATCCACACACAAGACTGAAACGACAAGAAACTGCTC
>NW_027115249.1:2276736-2277418 GCF_000696795.3 Halyomorpha halys | reverse complement strand
ATAATAAAAATAGAATAATTCTGGTCTGGGGAGCGGTTAAAAGAAAACAGAAAAATAGTTAACAACTACTTATTTGTCGACGTTTCGTCCCACTTTGTAGAGCTTCATCAGGGCTAAAAAGAGACAAAAGGACTAAAGATATTTTGACATGGAGGATAATAAAATCAAAACGGTATCTTAGGGTACGTTAGGGTTAAAATAAAATAAATATAAGTGCAAAGTGCAATTGCAATTACATACAATTGAAATTAAAGAAGATATAAAATAGTATTAATATAAAATAGACATAAAATATTAAAAAATTACGCAAATTATTAGGTTAAAATAAACGGGAGACTAATAAAAATAGGAAACACACTTTATATTTCTTATTTTAGTGTGTTGTCTTATCAAATTTTATTTTCTATTTTTATTTGTTATTACGTTTCATGTTCATTTTTCACCTAATAGTTTGTGTAATTTTTTTTTAAATTCCTTATCATTGCCTATTTTTATATTAATTCTATTTTTATTTTTATTCTTTTTGTTTATTTGCATATTACTTTCTTTTCACTTATATTTACATAATTTTAACCCTACCTTACTTTATTTTTTTGTAACTTATTATTTGAAGCTCTTCAAAGTGGAGTTCTGAATCTTCTGTTATGTTCAATACTAATTTCAATAAAAAATTATGTGTATT
>NW_027115249.1:2273611-2274211 GCF_000696795.3 Halyomorpha halys | reverse complement strand
GGTTTAAAAGTAAAAAAGAAAATACCGTTTTATTATCTAAGGAACGAAGGTATACCAACAATATGACAATACACAATAAATTATTATTATTATATTTTTAAGTATACTGTTATATTATATGTTATTACTATTTTTATTTATTTATTGAAATTTATAAATGTATGAAATAAAAAATATAATTATTCTATTTTGGGTTGTATTGAGGAAAGTGCTGAAGGTGATGTGAGTTGTTTGCATCAGTAGCACATGCCCTTCCCAGAACTGACCGGAGGAATTTCTTTGAATTTATTTCTTGGACGTCCTTAGAGCCTGCGTGAAATAATTCACGTATTAGTTCTCTTTGGAATCTGATCATGTTGCTGTTTTCAAGAAGTGATCTGAATTTGATAATTTTATTGTTAATTGAGTCTGTGCCAAAGGGAAGAAAGCAAGTCACAAAAAAAATTTTCACGAGAGTGGAAAAATAAATAAAAACACATAAAACCAGATTAAAAAACAAAAAATACGATGAATGAGGAGAAGATGGTCGGGGGTGCGGTCAATGAAAAACACAAATAAGTACGATTAAATTATTTTAATGTGCCAACGTTTCGGCTAGAG
>NW_027115249.1:2267895-2272166 GCF_000696795.3 Halyomorpha halys | reverse complement strand
TCAGGTCGAAACGTCGGCATAAAATAAATAAATATGGTTTTGTTTATTTATGTTGTTCTTTGCTGACCGCACCCCCCGACAAACATCTCCAAGCATTAATCTACGGTCAACTATCTACACCTCATTATAAAACCCAACCAATGCACAGATGCAGTGATAGTTAAAGATAGATAGTACAAGAGCCCAAGAGGAGAAAAAAAAACCCAGTTATTTCACCCCATTTTTTGATTACTTAAATGAAAACTATGCATAATTCCTAGTCAAGATCATCAACATCTAGCAACAACTCTAGAAAATCTAAAAGAACATCATTTAAAGTAGAGTAAATTTGCTAAAATATGATCCCTAATAGAGCTATTTACGTCGAATAGTTCCCGAGACATGGCTTTTTAAAAAGCAACATTTTATATAAAATCAGTAGTTGCTGAATTTATTTTGAGAAATCTATATCTCAAAAAAGATTCGACGTATAAATTTCTATTAGCACTCAAATTAAAGGTATTTTAATTTACTATAAAGTAGTTTATGACGTTTATCTTTACCGGAGTAGTAGTTTTCACGATATTTGCTAAAATAAATTGATTTGTGGCTTTAGTTACAAAATCTCAAGTGCAAAATTTATATTCATAATGAGAATATGATAAAAACTAATATCCCGACGAAGATACGTTTTATAAACTGCATTATAGTAAATTAAAATATGTTTATTTTGAAGGCTAATAGACATCAGTACGTCGAATGATTTTTTAGATATAGATTTATGTTTCTTTAAACTTTTTCAAATTAAAAAAAACTACTATTTTTTATTCCCACTACCTATCCTTGGCAGACTCATCAATTTAGAATAGTAATAATACATGGTTTTCATTAAATTAATAAAAAAATTGGGGTGAAATAACAGCCTTTTTTTCACCCCGGCTCTTGTAGTATGTCATATTTCTTTAAATTAACTGGTTGGGCCGTCCGTAGCTCAGAGGATAGGCGCGGGTCTAACAGTCTGAGATATGCGGGCGGCGCCGGTTCGAATCCGGGCTAGGGCGTTGACTCTTTTCATAAAGTGGCGGTACCCAGGCTAGTCAGGTGTAGATAACTAGGCAACTTTCAAACTTTTATTTTTGCATGGCACTCTCACAATTGGCCTAAGACACATCAGGGCCCTGTTTCATAATAAACTACAAACTAATACTATTAGTCTTGCCGATTTCACTTGATAAAATAACACTGACTTGTACAATAGTAACTTGTACTTCAGTACTTTTTAACTCCTGTAATATCACTAATAGTCCTCCCTATTATGAAAAAATATAAGTATTAGTGTACTTAACACGTTGTTTCTATACTTGTATTTTGAACCATATCAGCTTTCATTATGAAACAAGGAGTCTTGGTTATGTGAATACAGTAAAACGTTATTTACCCCGATCCTATCAATATTCTGTAAAATATTGAAATAATATTAAAGACTGCAAGTTGAACAATTTCCTTACTTTAAGTAGATTCTTAAAAAATACTAAAACACTTTATTTTAATTCTTTGAATTGAACGTTGTAAAACACATGTATAAATATTTTCTCACAGGGTTAAGAAAACTGTGTCAAGTTAAAGTATTTCATAAATATAAATTTTAATATGTTTCTAAATCCTCAATGCTCCTTACTTTGTCACAGATAAAATCATACATAATACATAACATCATACATATACTTAATGTTCCCTATGTAACCGATCTAGCCCGAACCAGATATCACTCCTTCCATTATAAACTCTCAAACCACTCAAACCCCCTAGTTTCTAATCTTACATCCTCTTCCATTCCTGACAATCCTCCGAGGCGCCTAAAAAGAAGATGGCCACGAGACCAGCTACAGTAAAATGTCATTAGAGTGCTACCAACGGGTAGTTTCTCTACACGCCTGTAACACTCCAATTTAACTTAGATCAGATTTACTAAATGTATTATAATGTACAGTTATAAATAGAAATAAATAAATATTTAAAAAAAAAAGATATATGTTTCTGGAATATAGTTTTACAATACCAAACTCTCGAATGAATGATGAAAACCCCGAACTTAAATAACAGACGGAAATCATGAAACAGCTCTAGTTCAGAAAAGTTGTATAGGATCTACAAATGACCTGAGCCACTCCACGAAGGAACTCCAAAAGGAAATAGGAACTGAAAACTTTGGAGACACGCAACGCAGAATACGGCGCCATGTCAGAGGTACTCCACAGGCGCAAGAGGGCAACAGTTTGGGTTCAATTCCGTCAGTATCTTCATAAAATGATTTTCAGAGTTCACTTTACCCAGACGAGAACCCCTAAATAAAGTTTGTAACAATCATATTGATTTTAATTCGAAAGCGAGCAAACTAAAAGAGAGGTGGTACTTAATCTGGATTCATTAAAAACCCTTTACAACAGAATAAGAGTTTTGTCCAATTTTTTTTTTTTTCGTAATTCCACTTGACAAAACATTATTAGTCTTTGGGTAATTAAGAAAATGACAGGCGACCGACCATAAGCGCTATCGGTGGCGGATATGATAAACATTGCACTGTAACTTTTCTTATCATTTTTATGTTTCTACTTAGCTATGGTGATTACAATTTTGTCTCTTTTCATTTTCAAGCCGCCATTTGTTATTTATGAAGTTGTTTTGGTTTTTGTTTCTTCTCAGTTTTATCAATAAATTGGTAAAAAATTAGGAATTACCTTATACAGAAGAAAACAGAGTTGAGTATTTACGAATTTAGACAACAAACTTACACATTGAACATTAAAATAAAAGAGAAAATATACGAGGAAGATCTATCTCCTAGATGGGGTTTTATTCGGTCCACTACAGAAAAAAAGGACTGTTTCCGTCCCAGAAAGAATAAATGAACATTAATTATCCATAAAAATGAACTATAAAAAAATGTAAAGATTGTATGTTATATTTTCATTACTATTATGTTTCGTTTTTATAATTCTCTTATTTTTACTATGAACTGTAATTTTGTGGTTGGCAATAACCCTAAATAATTGGCATTAAATACACTTTTTTTTTTTTAACAGTTACTTTTATTTTAATTTTAAAATAAATTTATTTTTATTATGTATAGATATGGATAATTGACCATAAGTTAATTTAAAAGAAATAGTTAAAACTGTGGTCAAAAAGGGGAAAAAAAATAGTAATTACTATTTATTTATTTTTTAATACGTTTCGACCTGCGTGGTAGGTCTTCAGCAGGTCTATAGTAAAAAGATACAAAGGTCGACTTAATGTAAGAGTACAAGAGTGGCCTAAAAAATATATCATGAAAATGTAAAGATGGTGGTGTGTAAACAACCAAAAAATTTAAATAAATAAGAAAAAGATAATTAAATTTTTTTTTAACTGTTAAGTTTTTTTTTGATACTCTAAAAAAGTCAACAGATAAATCATAATATATATAATTGAAAAGTTCAGAATTATGAAGATGGTCAGAAGTGCGGTCAAAAGAAAACAAAAAATAATGAACTACTATTTATTTGCCTACGTTTCGTCCCACTTTGTAGAGCTTCATCAGGGCTGTTCCAGTTGACAGCTTTCGAAAATAAAAATAAAATTATAATAAGAAAGTTTCGAAATTTCTCAATCAATCAACTAGAACAGCCCTGATGAAGCTCTACAAAGTGGGGCGAAACGTAGGCAAATAAATAGTAGTTCATTATTTTTTGTTTTCTTTTGACCGCACTTCTGACCATCTTCATAACTCTAACATTTTCTTATCTACCTTTTACCTATCCAACGTTCTTCCTTCTGCATAAATTTTTTATACAATCTGTAATAATTTAACTTTTAATCTTCTTTTGAAATAATACGGTCAATTATTTAGGTATATAAAATGGAAATTTTAGAGTTTGGAAAAAGCATTTTGCGATGCGAAAATAAAAATTAAGATACATAAAAGCAGAAAATAAAAAAATAGTTATTACAATTTTTCTTCCTTCTTAACCGCAGCATTTCAACTTAAAAATATTTAATTATGAGTATAAATATAAATTTAATACTTTATTTATGGCTTGACAAGTCAAGAAAATACCATTTTATTATCTAAGGTATTATATTATTATATTGTTTATTTATATTGATATGAATATTAATTTAATATTTTGATAATGGTTTAAAAGTAAAAAAGAAAATACCGTTTTATTATCTAAGGAACGAAGGTATACCAACAATATGACAATACACAATAAATTATTATTATTATATTTTTAAGTATACTGTTATATTAT
>NW_027115249.1:2256298-2266884 GCF_000696795.3 Halyomorpha halys | reverse complement strand
AATATATTAATATTATAATTAATTAAAATTAAATATGTACAGTTACAACTCATGAGGGTCAGGGGTTCAGCACTTTGTAAGGGAGTACTGTTACTCTACCAACGGTTGTGCTAGGAGGTGATTTGGTCAGAATCATACTCGACCGCCAGATTTTTACCCAATTCAGGAGGCTGAATGGACCGTAGGAGGGCTCCAGAACCCACAGGAGCTGACTCACGGCTACAGTGTAACATAAAACAATTTTCTGCCCAGCCGGAATCGAACTCGGGTCCTTGAAGTTAGTAGCCGCGGGGTAAGGCCCGTGGAAGTCCCCGCACTCCTAATATTATCAATATTATTATATAATTATTTACATTAAGATAAATATTAATTTAATATTTTAATTATGGTTTAACAGTTCAAGGAAATACCATTTTATTATCTAAGGAACGATGGTATACCAAGAATATGCCAATACACAATATGACAACAGTTCTGCTGAGTATGAGGAAAGATCTAGAAATTATTTTTGGGGCTCGTAGAAGATACGAGTATACACACTCACAAGTACATATTTCCTATCCCTGTTATAACATGCCTGATAAGTTATAAGTGTGAGTCACGAATTATTACTCATTATTTTTAAATAAACGACTGATTATTAATTATTATTACTCAATCAGGAATAGACATTTTCTTTTCCTTTCCACCATGTCTAATTAATTAATTTAAAATCCATTATAAATACAGTCCACATCATTCTTAACAGGAATGCAAATCAATTATAATTCAGATATTATAATGGAAAATGATTATCTACCACAGCTGGATTCGAATCCGGGTTCTTATAGTTTGTAGCACAGTGCCTTACCAATGAGCTATCTACTCGCACATTGGACAGGGAATAACAGAATAAAACAATAGTAATGTGGAATATTACGATCATGAAAACATTTGAATTCTAGGTATTGACTGATATACGTTTTGATGTCGAGATAATCTAGTACAAGAGCCGGGAAGAAAAAAAGGCAGTTATCTCACCCCAATTTTTGATTACTTTAATGAAAACTATGTATAATTAATAGTCAAAACTGATGAGTCTGCCAAGTATAGGTAGGGGGAATAAAAAATGGCGGTGTTTCAAAACCTTAAAAACACATTGATTTTTCATTCGGAGCTCAAAAACTATCAACAACACTAGAAAATTTAAGAAAACATTATTTAAAGAAGAGTAAATTTGCTGAAATATTAGTCCTAAAAGAGCTATTTACATCCAGTAGTTCTCCAATAGAGACATAGCTTTTTAAAAAGCAAAATTTCTATAAAATCTACTGAAAGATTAGTAGTTAGTTAATTTATTTTGAGAAATCTATATCTCAGGAACTATGTGACGCACAGATGTCTATTAGCACTCAAATTCAAGCTAGTTGAATGGACTATAAAGAAGTATATAACCTTTACGTTCGTAGGAATAGTAGTTTTCATGATATTTGCTAAAATAAATTGATTCATAGTTGTTCGACAATAAATTTGATTTATGAAAAACTTTTTTCAGAAACCATTGGACGTACTGATGTCTGCCAGCAATCAAATTAAAGCTAGTTAAATTTATACAAAATAGTTAATTATGTTTATCTTTGTAAGAGTAGTAGTTTTTACGATATTTGACAAAATAAATTCACAAAATGTTAACTTATAGTTGTCCGTATAACATGTTGGATTTTTGAAAAAAATATATCTCAAGATTCATAAGACGCACATATGTCTATCAACACTCTAAATAAAGGGAATTTAACTTAATAAAAAGTAGTTTATGACACTTATCTTTGTAGGGGTAGTAGTTTTCATAATATTCACATATGAATATAAATTTGGCAAATGAAAATTTGTCCGAACAACTATAAATCAATTTATTTTAGCAAATTTAATGTAAACTATTACTCCTACGAAGGTAAAGGTCACACATTACTTAAACATTAAACTAGCTTTAAGTTGAGTGCTAATGGACATCTATACGTAGTTCTTAAGATGTAGATTTCTCAAAATAAATCCACTTACTACTAATCTTTCAGTACATTTTGCTTTTTAAACAGCTACAGCTCGAGAACTATTGAACGTAAATAGCTCTATTAGGGCTAATATTTCAGAAAATTTACTCTTCTTTAAATGACGTTCTCTTTGGTTTTCTTGTGTTGTTCCTACCTTTTTAAGATATAAAGCTCCGAATGAAAAATAGTTTTTTTTATCGATTTGAACAGCCGCCATTTTTTATTCCCCCTACTTATACTTGGCAGCTCATCAATGTTGGCTATTAATTACACATAGTTTTCATTACAGTAATAAAAAATTGACGTGAGATAACTGCCTTTTTTCTCCTCGAGGGCTCTTGTACTAATCTGTGTGTGAACAGCTTTGCTCAAAAACGAAAAGTGGTAGGAAATTCATATTACTAATTCAAGACGCTTATATAGTCTGGGATAACAGCTTTTTCGAAAAAAAAAAAAAAAAGACAGCATATCTCGAAAAGCATATCTATATACAATTAAATGGTTTTACGTATCAGTTAGGTCATGTCCTCATTCAGATAGTTTGATGGGACTTACATGCCGAATTTTAAATATGGCTTCTTCCTTAAATTTAATTTACTACTTTTGTTTTCCAATTAGCTAAATTTAAAATCAAATGAATTTTAAAAGCTTTATTAAAATTGTAAATTATTACTTTCAAATACAAAAAAAAAAAAAACAATACGTGGAAATGGAGAGGAGGAAAATGGATTTATTATTTTTGTTAAGGAAAATCAGAGAGCATGGGGAAACTAGGCCATAGAACCATCATCGCGTAGCTTTCCCGGAATGTTTCTCTTTGATCTTATGCTCTGATTTTCAAAGCCGGGTATTTTAATACGAACAGAGCATGTGTGTACAGAAAGCTTTTGTGATAATTAGAACAGACATATTTTACACAGAAATATTATTTATTTTACGCAAATATTCACGAATGGAGAGGGCTTAAAAAACTAAACAGAAATGTATATGTATAAATTAAAATTAACATTGTCCAATGTTCCAAAGTCCAATACTCGATGACTTTGCAAATACTATGTACATGTGTATATATTATATTGTATTCTTAAATTAGACAGGTTCACTCATTTACTAATTTATTATTTTCATTTTATTAATAGATAGATACATAAATTTATACTTTATTTTTTCATTATAATAGATTGATAGTTAATAGTTTTATAAATTGATTGTTAAAAGTGTAACCAATTTAAAGTATAAATTGATAGTTTTATTAATTGATAGTTAATAGTTTTATAAATTTATACTTCATTTTATAAATCTGTATTATTTATTTTATCATTGGAGAAGTTTGTCGGGGGGTGCGGTCAGCAAAGAACAACATAAATAAACAAAACCATATTTATTTATTTTATCCCGACGTTTCGACCTGAATTTCAGGTCTTCATCAGGGCTATAGAACAAAAGAGATAACAACAACATTAGGAGAAACATACAATTGAAAAGGAATAGTATACAAACAAATTTAGAATTATACAAAATATTGAATTAAATCATAAATGAAAAAATTTGATAACAGATAATTGAATAATAAAAAAATATGCAAGTAGTGTCTAGAAAAACTGAAAAAATAAATAAATCAATTGAATCTACAAATTGATTTATTTATTTTCAGTTTTCTAGACACTACTTGCATATCTTATATTATACATATCTCCTTACCTACATGATATTATATTTTATCTGTCACTGTTTTTAATCTACTACCATCCAATTCCACGATTATTAATCAATTAAAAATTTTTTTATTATTCAATAATCAGTTATCAATTTATAAATGATAAAATTTTATAAAATAATTTATAAAATAACAATTTAATTCAATATTTTGTATAATTCTAAAATTGTTTGTATACTATTCCTTTTCAATTGTATGTTTCTCTAAATGTTGTTGTTATCTCTTTTGTTCTATAGCCCCGATGAAGACCTGAAATTCAGGTCGAAACGTCGGCATAAAATAAATAAATATGGTTTTATTTATTTATGTTGTTCTTTGCTGACCGCACCCTCCGACAAACTTTTCCAATCATTAATCTACGGTCAACTATCTACACCTCATTATTTATTTTAACAATTTATAGATACATAAATTTATACTTTATTTTTTTCATTATAAATAGATTGATAGTTAATAGTTTTATAAATTGATAGTTAAAAGTGTAATCAATTTATAGCATAAATTGATAGTTAGTGTAATCAATTTATGGTATAAATTGATAGTTAATAGTTTAAAAAATTTATACTTAATTTTATTAATTTATATTATTTATTTTATCAATTTATAGATACATAGATTTATATACACGTCCGAGTTATTTCATTTTTCAATTATGTATTGTATTTTGCTCACGTGCTATGGAAACCCGTAAAAGTTTAATTATTTCTTGAAATACATAATTAGAAAATTAAAAATTTCAGATGCTCATTTGAAATATAATTGAACTAATTTATCAACGAATCTAAACTATAAAAAAAAAAACTTTATTCGGAGCAATACTGATACAGAAAATAATTTTTCTCTCGGCATCCAAAAACGGAAAGGAAGATCGTGTAACTGAAAATATCAGATATATTTGTTTATTTTCACACTCGCAACCTTATTGGTCATATGGTATATCTATTTACAAGACCTCTCATATATTTTATCCTTTATTTCTTCTTGTATTTATAACTCAAAGGATGAGTTTCAACTTTTTTTATGGGTTTGAGGTTTCTTTTCATTTGATAGTTATTTATTTACAAAGAGATTTACAACTGTAGTGTACTTTAACCGAATATCAACAACCATCCCAAGACTAGAAAGTACAAGGTCGACTATTTTAAGTAATAACTAAATAGAACACATTTTACATAAAATAACTAATCAATAAGGAAGTAGGTAGCTCTGTGGTAAGGCACTGTACAACTAGCTCCAAGGACCCAGCTTCGAATTCCGCTATCGTAGATAGTTATTTTCTGTTTCACTGTAGCCGTTAGTCTGCCCAGTGAGTTCAGCAACACTCTGGGTGCCCTTAATTGGGTAAATATCTGGCGGTTGAGTGTGATTCTAATCAAATCACTTCCTTGCACAACCGTTGGTCTAGTAACAATACTTCCTTTACAAAGAACTGCACTCCTTCATGGGTTGTAGCGGTACAGATTTAGTTTTATTTTTTTTATGAACCAATAAAAAAAAAAAAATTAAATTAAGAGCATGTTTTAATGAACAAATATATAATAAACATTACACCACAATATACAGACCAATTTAATCACGTTGTAATAAAAGTTGTTAGCACTAACCAAATGATGTATATCCATTCATATATTCGGTTAGGAGACTTAATCCTGCAAAACTTTGTATGAGCTTAATACTATTCGTTTGTACACATGTTTCCAAATATTATATTTACGCATAACTGCAATGAATCTTAAAGTTTAATGTTTTTTTTTTTATTTTAGAAGAAAAAAATAAATTTTTTTAAAAATATTAATTTAATTCCTTCTGAACAATATCCCTCCTTCGTCAGATGTACACGAAAAAGTTTTGTTAAAATGGAATAAACAAAAAAAAAACAAAAAAAAAACAGCTAAGCAGAACAAACCATGAAGGGTCATAGGTTCAGTTCTTTGTAAGGAAGAGCTGGTTCTTGAACAACAGTTGTGCAAGGAGGAGATTTGTTCAAGATTACGCTCAACCACCAAAATAAGTAGAAACTCATTTATTAGTACTAATAAGTAAAAACTTATTTATTAGCGCTATATACTTATTTGAATTCTTCACTAACCGCATTCCCAATCATCTTTTCCTCCTATGCATAACCCACGTTCATCTATTTACTCATCATTACAGTAGGACAAATTTTAAAACTTGGATATATTAATACAGGCTTGATAAACGCCTAATGGCCAAAACGTTCAGTTAAAATATCTCCCAATCAAAAAAATTAACATCTTAATAATTAAGGTTCAAAGAACGGATGAGTTGTAAATATTTTAATGAATTTTAATTGTAAAAATGTTAAAAATATTAACACAGCACTGGTTCAACATAGCATAAAATAGTTTTCATTTAATAAAATCTACAAATAGTAAATCACACAAAAAAAATAGGAAAATAATAGAACTTAAATACATTACAAAAATTTAAAAACAGATATAAATAATTAAGTGCTCACTATACTGATAATATAAATAAATTAATAATAATTAGCTACTATGATTTATTTATTTATTTACTATGAAAACCACCTATTTAATATTATATCACATAATAGTAATTTTAGAATGAAGAAATGACATAGGTTTAACCTTTTAACAAATAGGTAGTGTAAAAAAGCATCGAGGTAGTTTTCCACTTTATCGGTATTATCTCATTTACCTTAGCAAGAATGTAGCAATGGAGTTTAAATAAATTTATATTTTAAACAAGCTGTATTTTAACAATCTTGACTACAAGAGATATTTGTATTTTAAATGTGGACTAATAAGGGAAATAGTTGTAATATCATATATCAAATTGTCTTAAAAGTTTTTTTTTTAATAATAAGGTAACTACTTAATAGTATTTAATATATGAATTATTGTTCTGAGGTTTGTATTACTGAAATTTGGTTATTGTGCATTGCAGTGTGCATAATGATGGGGCGGTGGCCTCGAAACGTTGTATACAGACAATATGAATTTTTAAAAAAATAAATAAAAAATTTTAAAGGTAGATTTTTTCACTTCAACTCATTACACATAATATATTAATAAATTCATTGAGAGCATATTTATCAGGATTTAAGTGATAGGATCGAATTGGATTTGAGCCAATGTAAACTATTTAATGCAAGCAACAAAGAAGTAATTCTATAATTTATATCATACGCTATCGAATATCAGATAAATCGAACCTGTAAATGCATCGATATTTTTGTGAAATTGTGTTTTATAAACTATAATGATAATTTTTTATCAATTTCACAGCATAAACTCGAGACTCAGCGCTCCTTCATATTAATATTATATAAAGATAATACTTAGGGTTTTTGTTATAATATAATAATTATAGATGTACCTTAGAAAACAAAGCAAACAAAAGTTGGAGGTTCCTTCTAGCAATGCGGGTTTAATTGACCAATTTTATATTTACATAAATCTTGGCTAAGATCATATTATTAAAAATTATATATTACTAATTATTATTATTAAAAAAAGTTGGACTCACCGATGGACCAGGTTTCCTCTTATCCAGCCCCAGCTCTGCAGGACACTTCTCGAAGATGAGGACTCTCTCGGCGACGGAGCCCCGGGTGAGGAAGGGCCGGACAGGATTCGGGTTCACCCGGCCCTTGTGGGCCTCGGGGTGCGGCACCCCTCCTTCGCGACGGGACCGCACTATCTTCTTGCCACTCTGAGTGTAATCCACTGCCTCTCTTTCTGCCTGCTCTTGATAGCTCTTCACTACCTTCTTCACTATCCCCATCGGCTTCTCCTTCAGCACCTTCTTCTGCAAGATGCCGGGCTTGTCTTGCTCCTCTATGATCATCCCGCTCTTGAGAGCGTTGATGAGCCTCTCTTCCTCTTTGGCCACTTCTTCAATGAACTCATTCTTAACAGGGGCGATTTGATCGAACCTGTTGACAGGTTTGTTCCTGATCGGTTCGTTACCGACTTGCCTGTTCTTCAAGGGCCAGGTCTGGAGGCCGGGGGAGTCGGGCGGGAACGTCGTCTCGATCGTTTCCATGTAGTGGGATATTCCAGGCGAGCGGGTATTGGGGTAAGTCGGCGACTTGGGGTATATCCTAAGCACATTTTCACTAGAGTCTCTAGAGTCCTTTTCGAACTTTTGCTTCGCGTATTGAATACTGGATATGGAGGGGTTGCTCATCTGCCGAGCGATCCTCGCCTTATCTTCGGAGACGAAGTTGTTGACAAGCTGTTCTAGATTGTTGGGTGGAGAGTTGATGATGTCTACTGGTTTCTTCGGCGTAATGGCCGCTGCAAACTTGTCCGGAGAGACATTGTTGCAGGAGAGTATCTCTGTCGGTGCGAGCCCACGCGACTTCCAGTTCTGATAGATGGCCTCTGCGTGGTCGGATATCTGCTTGGCTATAGCGGCGATATCCTCTTCGGGGTTCCTGTGGTTGACGGTAGCCGCCATGTCCGAGACGTACCTTAATCCTGGCGCACTCAGGTCTCCACTGTCGAGGACTAGCGTGGCGAAGGTGTCGTCCCTCTCGACGACATTGACGGGTATAGCGTATCCGAAGTGTATAGCGTTGCAGTCGACTTGCTCCTCAGTGTTCTCTTCGATAAGGCAGGCGTTCAAGTTGGGACAGTGGACGTCCCACCAATGTCGACGATCTACCGTGCAGCTGGCGTACTGGATCAGGTTCGAGGCTTTCACAATATAATTGCCGGCCTGGCTGTCCAGTTTTGATTTCATGTTATTTCATTTTCATTGTTGAGACTAGCTTCACCCCTCACTGAAGTATCTTTCTATCTCCTGGAAAAACAAACTAATTTTAGAAACATGCAAAGTATAATTTTTATAAAAATAGAAATATGTGAATATTTAGAAGAAAATAGTCCTATAAACATACCGAAGGTAATATAGATAGTAAAATAAATTTAATAAGACATATTAAAATATAAAAAGAAAACATTAATTACCAGTAATAATACAACGTGAGGCAATGTTAAGAGACGGAAGAAGACGAGAGCACGAGGAGACCGCTCCTAAAGAAGAAGGGAAGGCTACTGACACCGCGAGTACCGAATAGGCAGGCGGCCAAAATTTTTAATTTTAGAACGAGGGGGGGCGCGGGACCCCAGTTCCACATAATGTCACCGGCGGGTACCGAATACTTCAACTCCACAGCTAGTAGCTAGCATACCTCTTCATTGGTTCTTATCCTTCGGCCAATCAGAGTCTATAAATAGGGAGGGATCCGGTGAGCTCACAGGTCCCCCGTCTTATCTAGAGAAGCAGTGGAAAAGAACTTGGAAAAAAAAAATATTTCACTAGATTTTGACCCATTTAAGTAATTCAATAAGTACAGTAAAAGAGAAAAAGAACATGATATCCCGTTATATTTCATATTCTGTCTATACATTTTCTAAAATTGTGTTTCATACAAGTAATAGAAAGCTGATTTGTCGTTTTACAAAGTACAATAATATTGATAATTAATATATTACTAATAAAAGCTGTTCTTGTATTTGGTAATATATTTTATATATTCTACCTGTACTATATTATTAAACTTAAGGGAAAAGTTGGAATACAGACATAGAATTGTACTTAGAAAATAATAATACAAACAATAATAATAATACTGGAAGATTATTGATTGACCGTGTGTATAGATGAATGGAATATGGTCCGGGTGCGGTAAAAAAAAACTCAAATAGTATAATTATCTACTATTTGAGTTTTTTTTGACCGCACCCGGACCATATTCAATTCAATAATAATAATAAGTTACTTTTTACTCATTTTGAAGAATAATGCAAACACATTATAATACAAACTAATAAATTAAAACCCGTAACTATAAATAAAGCTGAAAACATTTTTAGTTCCATAATAGTTTAAATGTATGTAAAGAAAAATTTAAACGATGTAATAGAAAAATATGACGAACATATTTATGACTAATATTGCATTTTCATCTTAATTTTGTTAAAAACAAATAATAATTTTTTTAATTTTTGAATTCTTTAAAGCTGTTAAAATAAAAATTAATATGTTTGGGAGAAAAAAGTATCAATCCTAAAAAAAAAAAAAAAAAAAAAAAAAAAAAAAAAAAAAAAAAAAAAAAGATGGTCTGGGTTGCGGTAAAAAGATAAATAAAAATAGTTAACAACTATTTATTTTCCGACGTTTCGCCCCACTTTGCTGAGAACATTTTGATATTGTGAGATAATAAGGTACAAAAAGGTAAACTAAGAAAATTATGTAAAAATACAAGAAATAAAATACTATTAATATAAAATACAAAAATATAAAAAATACGTGAACTATAAGGTTACAATTTTTTTTCCCTGATGAAACTCTAAAAAGTGGAGCGAAACGTCGGAAAATAGTTGTTAACTCTTTTTGTTTCTCTTTTGACCGTAACCCTGAGCATCTTTTTCATTATTAAAAAAAAACCACTTGTATCTGTGTAAATAATGGACAGATTTCAATGGATATCTTTTTTTTTCGTTGTTTTCAGATAATTTCCATAAAACTATATTTATTTATGCAAATAACCATAAAATCTTTAATTGGATTTAAAAAATTATATGATTAGATTTGAATAAGTATACTGTGTAGGTAGGAACCCAATGAAGTTGGCTAGCACTTCTTTGTCGTTTTTTAATAAAGGTTTCCACTCAAATACAGGTAACTATTTTTTTTTTAAATTTATTTAATGTAATTTACAACTGTACAAAATAATACAATAGTAAATACGTTGTATGTTTCATATACACTTGAAAATCTTGGGAAGGAACCATCCATTGGTGGTACTTCAAACATTAATTTAAACTAGAAGGTCCCGTGGCCAT
>NW_027115249.1:2247906-2256048 GCF_000696795.3 Halyomorpha halys | reverse complement strand
TATATATATACTTCTAGTTTTGAAGTAACTAGAAAAAACGAAATTGACTCTACTAAATACTTATCGTAGATTACTGATAGGAGAAGAGAGTCTAAGTAAAGATAGATTTATTTATACCGACGTTTCGACCTGAATTTCAGGTCTTCATCAGGGATATAAAAACAAAGACAACAACCATCATTTAGAGAGAAAAAAAAATTATTAACATGGATATTTGGATAATATTGATATTTATTAATTAAATATATTAACTTGGAACATTATTATTCGACTTTAAGTAATTAATTGCAAGAAAATGGTATTGATGATTCATTAAGAAACGTACAAAAATAGCAGAAAAAATATTCTTATTTACCTACGTTTCGCTCAAAGACTTGGAATTGGATATTTAGTGTTACTTTCTAGATAAACCGGATAGCGGCGTTGCTATTGGTGATAAGGAACTTCTAACACCAAGTTCGATTCCGGCAGTGACAGATAATAATTTCTTATTTTTGTGTCTGTTTAGTGGCGTAAAACATTAGCGGTCATCAGCGCAATTATTTTCTTATCTATTTTTTCTTACATTTGTTTTATTATTTTATTTATTTTTCGCCTTTTCGATGTTTTATTTGTGATAGCAAATCTTCAGATTTCAAAAACCGAAACACCAATTCCACAGTTTTATCATCATCTTTAAGAATTTTAAATAAATACTCGGGTTTAATCTTAAGCTTTTGAAATGTGACGTGAAATATTGGAATTCTTGGAACATATGATAAATTGTCAAATTATTCTTACAATATTGACATTTCAGAGGATTTTGTTTTGAGAGATATGGGTGAGTGAGCCTCGTGTGACCTATTCTTACCCTAGTCAGTCAATACGACCTACCTCCTCTCTACCACGATTACGGTTGGAGGTACCCCAGGGCTTGACGTCCTTTTTAATAATTTTTAATTTACTGCTTTGATTTTCGTTCCAAAAAGATTGCCATCTATCTTTTATTTCCTTTTCGAGGGGGTTGAAATTGCTTTGCCCCATCCCAGGAGCGCGAGTGCTTCTCTTGCAGCTCGATCGGCCAGTTCATTCCCTGCGATTCCCACTTGCCTTTGAACCCATATAAATGTAACAGACGTACACAGATTTTGTAAAGTGTTTTCATACGCTCATCTCTAGATATTTCTCCAATCAAAAGTACTCAGTTTATAAGGCTGGGTGGCCCTAGAGAGCTCCTGCAACCCACAGGCACTGAGTACCCTTAAGTGGATAAAAATTTGGTTTGTGGGCGTGATTCTGATCAAATCTCCTCCTTGCACAACCGTTAGTCTAGCAACAGTACTTCGCTACAATGTACTGCACTCCTGAATCTTCATGGGTTGTAGAAGTACGGATTGTTTTTTACTTATTTTTATCTTGAGAGACTAATAATGCTGAAGTAGGGTAGAATTTCAGTCATAATTTCATCCTGTCCAGATAAACGTTTTAAGGTATTTAATGCTTTGCAACACCTCCTAATTAAGTAGAAGGGATACAAATTGAAATGTAAACAGAGTTGAAGTGCCCTTAGGAGTCCTCAACACTTTTTTGCAGTATCCCTTTTAAGGACCTTTAAGCTTCTATATAAAGATTAATAATATGGAGAAAAGGAAAATTAATTTTCAAAGAAGTGGAAAACTTCATATTTATTAATAATAACAAAAAATATCCAAATAGCCTTAACCATCTTAATTAAAACATATCACATGTCCAATGTTTCGGGCGATCCAGGCATCATCGAGGGCAATCTAATAAAATTACAGCTTTAATTATAACTTTAACCTTAATTTTAGTATCACAGCCTAACATTGATTGATAACACTTTGCAGGCTATTATGGCCAAAACAATTTAACATAATGCAGTTCCATATGTTGCCGATTTGGCCAGAACCAGATACTGTTCCTTCCATAATAAACTTCTCAACCACCCAAATCCACTTGTTTCTAACCTGGCTTCCCCTTCATTACCTAATAATCCTCCTAGGCGTCTGAAAAGAAGATGGCCTCGAGATCTTCTCCTCTAGTAATGTTATTGGAATTCTATCAGTGGGTAGATTCTCCACATGTTTTTATCATGTTACAGTTGTAAATAACAATAAATAAATTATTAAAAAAAAAAAATTAGAAGAAAATAGCAAAATACACTTTGCTTGCACTCCTGAACGAGTTTCATAGTTCTGATTAACAAGCAACAAAAGTTAAAACAAACTTAGAAATGGATTAAAAACAACAACAGATTTTCACATTAAGAGTAATATGAGTTTCTAACTAAGAGAAACAAGGGCAGTGCTTTAGAGCCCTTAAGTTCCCTGGTGGTAAGAAATTCGATAAAGGGAGGGTGGGAGGAAGGTGAAGAAAAAAAAACCCAAGGGACCAGGAGGCCATTTGTGGTTTAAATGAACCAACTAACCAAGCATTTAAATGCAAGTTTAGAACGCCCAGGTTCCAAACTGCTTTTAAGTTCAGCCAATCTATTTTAGTGTATTTCCAATCCTAATATCCTAGAGTTAGGTTATAACCTAAGGTTTATTGGTTAATGACATTCACCGTTATTTGTATATTTGTAATCTGTAAACGACAATAACTGAAACAATTATCCATATACAAATTACACTCTTTAAAAAAATAAAACTCTTCACAATTCAAAGTTAAATTTAAAACAGTAAATTAAATATTGTATAACTGTGTAGTTTGTCCAGTTCACTGAGAGATAGATATTTATACAAATATATATCTATGGATTACTTCACAGTAGTGCTAAATACATTTCCACTAACTTTAAAACAATACAATCAAAGTATTATATACATATATATAAATAGTTGACCGTATTATTTCAAATTATGAAGAGAATGGTCCTGGAGAAAAACCCCAAAAGAGTTAACAAATATTTTTTTGCCGACGTTTCGCTCCACTTATTTTTTCCATAATTTGATTTGGCATTTAGAATAGCTTAACTATATTTTACAGTTTTATTTCAATTATATTCTTAAAACTACTGACATAATAATAAGTGCTTTCAAGAAACAATAACCTGAATTGTGCAAATGTATGAGTTTCAGGAAACATTTTCAAATTTTAAGTTGGCACCTTTTGCTACTCCATGCCTCAATTAATAATGAATATTAACAGTTAATTCTGCTGCATTTTTATTTAATAATAATACTCTTTATTTATTTTGCGATTGATCCTTTTATCATAATATAACAGGAGTCAAAATTAGGCTTTTGAGCCTTAAAGTAAAATACAAAATAAAAATTAACGGCAATAATTAACATAATATATAAATTTATTTATTTTTTTATATTTATTTATTGCTATTTACAACTGTACATTAAAATAAATTTAGTAAATCTGATCTAAGTTAAATTGGAGTGTTACAGGCGTGTAGAGAAACTACCCATTGGTAGCACTCTAGAATATATAAAGTAAAAGTAGAACAAAAAAAATAAAATCCTATGTCTAATCTTAAAATATTAGGTGACTAACTTATTATCATAAATTTAAAAAAAAAATTGAAAAATGATAAAAAAAATCAAATAAAGTAGTATTTATTTATTTCTATATACAGATTAACAAAAAACTAAAATTGATACACCGTACATGTTAAAGTGATAATACCTTATGTAAGATAAAGAAAGGCGATTTAAATTGTATTTGTATGAATTTGAATTGTATATTTAAACAGTCTAAGAAATAAAAAAAAAATCCAAAATCTAATAAATAAAATAAATGGAAATTAACTTAGAGCTGGGAATAGCATTCTTCAAAGAGCTCACGTGTGTGTTCATGCAGGAAGGTATGCCCTCCACTGGACTGACTGCATACAGACACGGCACGAATCCTATTCTGCACACACCACGGATATGGCGGAACCGATTACAGCTGCATTCAGAGATAATTGCCAACTGATCGATATTAAGCGAGAATCGATTCGAAATATATTTTTCGATTTTTACTTAATAAATGAATGAGTGATCGCGGTGCAAGGTGGCGGCAAGTCGCGTGTTGCCACCACGCCGTCGACTGTTAGATTCAATTACATGACTCGCTCTCATAGAATAATATTGTAATAGTTTGATATTATAATAGCTGTCTGTCTGCACGGCAAGTAAGTAGGCTTCAGTCGGCAGTTCTAAAATTAATAAAATAATACAGAAGATATACTTGAGTGAGTGAAATTTTTTAGAACTGAAGTACTAAAAATATAACCAGTAAATGTAACAAACAAACTATACAAAATGAAAACATAATTACAATTCCACACCAATAACATTTTTATGATGATGAGAAGATAGTTGAGAGTGTGGTCTAAAAATAATACATTTTTAATAGTTCCAACGTTTCGGCCATAATTGCCAGCCTTCATCAGGGCTATTTTTGATTTATACTTATCTCTACTTGCCATAATACCACATTATTCACTTTTAAAAAAAATTCCTAAAATTCTTTTAATATAATATAAAACAAGTAAACACTAAAGAATCTAGTGGAATCAAAAACTTCCATTCACAATATATGTTCTATAACATATTTTACGAATGCATATCTATCATACTACTAAAAATGTAATAATCCTAACTTTTATTATTATTATTATTATATCAAATCAATAATTAACTTTAAATATATTTTTTTAATTTCTTGAGACTGGTATTTATTTATTAAATAAATCAAATTGTATCCTTACATAGTCTCAACACGTTTTATTACATCAATAGTCCAACGATGATGACTAAGATGCTTAATTTATAATTCGATTTTTTTTAAAAGTAGAAATGATTCTTTTAATTTTTATGTATGAAAATTCATATCTAAAATCCATCAGGCAACAATGAATAGTTTTTTATTTTAAGTTTTTTAATACACCGTCTATATAGCTGACATTCCGACCAATCCTAACAATATCCTCACCACGTATGCCGATGACATGTGTGCTCGCTGTTAATAATAACCCATTAATTGCAACCCAAAATCCCCAATCCCATATCACAGCCTTCCAAGATTGGTGTCGTAATTGGAGGATTAAGATAAATTCCAACAAAACCCATCAAATCACCTTTACCCTTCGTCGTAAACCTACCGACTGCCCTACAGTTTCATTTAATGATGTTACTCTTACCCCTGTCGAACAGATCCGCTACCTTGGACTACATTTGGACAAACGATTAACCTGGAATCCTCACACCAGACTGAAAAGACAGGAAACTGCACGTCGATTTCGACTATTAGAGCACTTACTAGACAAACGGTCTAAACTTCCAACACATAACAAAAGACTGATATACATGACTGTAATAATGCCAATCTGGACATATGGAGTTAAGCTTTGGGGCTCCACTAAACCTTTGAATTCCTCTCGTATTCAATCCTTACAATCCAAAATCCTCAATGCTCCTTACTTTGTCACAAATAAAATCATACATAAAGACCTCAATGTTCCCTATGTAACCAAACTAGGCCGAACCAGATATCACTCCTTCCATTATAAACTCTAACCACTCAAACCCCCCTAGTTTCTAATCTTGCAACCTCTTCCATTTCTGACAATCCTCCGAGGCGTCTGAAAAGATGGCCACGAGACCAGCTAATGTAGTGTCGTTAGAGTGCTACCAATGTGTAG
Source organism: Halyomorpha halys (assembly GCF_000696795.3). Lineage (NCBI taxonomy): Eukaryota > Metazoa > Arthropoda > Insecta > Hemiptera > Pentatomidae > Halyomorpha > Halyomorpha halys. The sequence goes on along the minus strand of NW_027115249.1, from coordinate 2,250,407 downwards.
TTTCTCTACACGCCTGTAACACTCCAACTTAACTTAGATCAGATTTACTAAATGCATTTTAATGTACAGTTGTAAATAGCAATAAATAAAAATTAAAAAAATTTTTTTTTAATATTTAGAGCATGTAGTACTTTAATTTAATTTAATTAAAACATTAATTTTTTTTTTTTACTAGAAAGATTTTGGTACTTATTGATATTTAAATTTATAACATTTTCCATAAACAATACATTAAGTTTCATTAGAAATTTTAATCCCATTTTACAAAATAGTATTCTTTAATATGTTTCCTAATTATTTATATTGATTTCGAGTTCGGCTGTTGTAAATTATTTATAAATTTATTTTTTATATTAAGTTGCTTATTTAATTTGAAACATAATATATGAAAATAAAACACGAAAATGATTTTTTTAAAACATATACAAAATTACTGAAATTATTATTGGATTTTTTTTTTTTCTAATAGTAGAAATTCCAAAATGTTGAAATAACATGCAAATATATTTAAATGTTGTTGTACCCCTAGAAACGTGACATTACTTGAGAAAGCATCGACCAATGGCTCACCTACAGGGTAATAAAATAAAATAAATGTTTTTAATTTTTTTTTTACCTTATTTAGTTTATTCACAACTGTAAAAGTATTTTTACAACCAGCGAATGAGATGTAGAGAGAGAAAAAATAAATAAATAATAATAAAAAAAAGAATGTCATGAAGGCATGAAGGTTAAGGTCATCCAATGATGCCTCTCCATTAAAATTGAAATTTAAAAATCAATTTAAGAGGTCCCTATTCCAGCTCCTTCGTAAACGTCGTCTCGTATCTGGCAAGTCTCGTGTTGATAGTCCTTGAATTAGAGGGTTAGTGTGTGTTGGAAGTATGTAGTGAAACCGTTTATATAATGATTTAATGGTTGTTTGTACGTAGGGAGTTCGTAAGTCTATAAATGTTTTAATTAAATTAAATTAAAGTACTATCTACATGTACTAAATACTAAAAAAACTATTTGTTGTTGCCTGATGGGTTTTAGATATGAATTTTCATACATAAAAATTAAATGAATCATTTCTACTTTTTTAAAAAATCTAATTATAATTATAAATAATAGTTGGACTATTGACGTAATAAAAAGTGTTGAGACTATACAAGGATACAATTTGATTTATTTAATAAATCAATAATTAACTTAAAGCTAGTTAACTTTAAAAAGACTTCTGCAACCGCTGTTCTCTCATGTAAAATGAAACGACTTAATAACTTGATGTTATCTTAACAATAGCCGGAATTAGCTCTTTGGAAAGGATTAACATGAATCGATAAGATAGCGGACATCGCGTGGAAGGAAGATGGAACGAATTGGTAATGTTGGAGATGTCTTAACGAGGGACAAGGCTGTCCAAAAACTGACTACTCTTCAGCACGGAAATTTCAAATGATGCCCTTACTGTGGTAGTTATTCCCTCATTGGACAATCGACGAAGCCATCTTTAGCCAAAATACTCTTCCACCATCTTCATTATAGTAGCTGTGCATTCTTCCTAAATAGAGGCCATTTTAGGATAATAGCACTTATCCCACTGACAACGCCAACCGGTTTCAGGGGATAACCTTTCAACATCTTGTGATTTACATACCATGACATCTAGGCGAGGTAAAGAAATATTATAATTATATGTATATAATTACTGTGGTTGTTATCTTGTTCTGTTTTAGCCCTGAAGAAGGCTAGAAACTCTAGCCGAAACGTTGCCACAATAAAATAGGTTAATCCAACTTATTTGTGTTTATCATTGACCGCACCCCCAATCATCTTCTCCTCGTTCGTCATCCACGGTCAACTATCTCTCATAATTATATGTATATATAGTTGACCGTAAAAATTTATATATAAGAAGATGATCAGGGTTGCGTTCAAAAGAGGAACAAAAATAGTTTACAACTATTTATTTTCCGACGTTTCGCCCCACTTTGCAGGGCTTCATCCAGGCTAAAAAGATACAAAATGATGCAGTGATAAGATACAATGATAAGAATAAAAATACAAAGATAAGAATAAAACAAGTAACAATGGCAAGAGTAAAATTTTTTTTATAAAAATACGTAAAATATAAAGCTAAAAAAGTACAGGAGATACACATAAAACAAAAACAATACGGGGAAGGAAAAAAAAAATTATAGAGATAAAATAAACGTCATGAAAGAATAATAAAAATAAACAAATAATAATAATAATGATATAAAATGATAATAAATGAGCAAAGAACAAGTCAGGACAACCTACTTGTTCAAAGCAATCGGTTGAACAGAAAGAAACAATGAAGCTCATTTTTATTCTTATCATTGTATCTCAACTTTGGGGAACAGCTAAACCGTCGAACATCAACCGTATCCAATCCTTTCAATCTAAAATCCTTAGAACCATAGTTAATACACCCTACTACGTTTCCAACAGAACACTACACCATGACCTACATATCCCTTTTGTCCTTGATCTCA
>NW_027115249.1:2246322-2247371 GCF_000696795.3 Halyomorpha halys | reverse complement strand
TTATTTTTAATTTTATTTTTTTTTTATTTTTTTGTTTTTTTTTATTTTATTTTAGTATGTATGAGATCATTCATCACTATTACCTATTGCCCACAACTGTGTGGCAGATTGTAATATCTATTAATAAATAAATCTATCTGGCGTTGCTTTCCTTTAAATCATTGTATCTTATCATTTCGTATCTTTTTAGCCCTGATGAAGCCCTGCAAAGTGGGGCGAAACGTCGGAAAATAAATACTTGTAAGCTATTTTTGTTTCTTTTTTGACCGCAACCCTGACCATCTTCTTATATATAATATTATAATTCCTTGTTTCACCAATTTAGAATTATTACAGAATTGTAGTTACTTTTTTAGTATCTAATCATAGATAACTATGTACTTTAGGAGTAATTCTCGACAATTTTTTCTTTTACCACCTTTCTAGCAATTTTTAACATATGAGAGGAGGGGGAGCTATCTTTAGGTTACCTCCCTAACCACGTTTCGTCAGTGTACACTTTTATAATAATTCATAAATTTTTAGGACACTCCACTAAAACTACCAAACACAAGCACACTATTGGTCAGCATTAGGTAATTGTGCCTGCGATATGAAATATACAACAAACGTCCTAAACAACTCAAACTCCATATATATATTTCAATATGGATAATATAAAATACACCGCACCCCTCTACAATGTAAAAGTATATTGCTATTTAGAGAAAACACAACTGTGGTTGCCCTAGGTCCATTACTATTAAGGGTTTACTTTTAGGAACACCTTAAAAATATAAACTATCTGAATTATATTTATTTTGATAAACCAAAAGGAAAGAAAATATTTGCATAAAAATCAACCTATTATAAACTGAATCACAACAAAATTAAACTCCACAAACTATGCAACATATTCACTGCCGAACTAAATGCAATAGCAGCAGCCCTTTACTTCTGTTTATCTTTGAACCACACCAACATTACGATAATTACAGATTCACTAAGTTCGATAAAAGCTTTAGATTCTATGTATCCAGAACATCCGATAATTTCCTGCATCCATTTTC
>NW_027115249.1:2242821-2245682 GCF_000696795.3 Halyomorpha halys | reverse complement strand
AAAAATAAATAAAATTTAACGAATATTAGCAAAATTAAATAAAATATAAATGGCGTTGATGACCAATGAAGTTTGGCACCACTAAACAACCAAACAAACAAACTGAGTCACAACCTAAAGCAAAAATATGAATTTTATAAAGGTAAAAATAGAACAAATATTAAAAACATGAAAGTTAATGATGTTACGAAGATTTACCTCTTCCCGATTTTTTACTGCTCTGATGAAAACTATGAATAATTACTAATCTAAATTGATGAGTCTCCCAATTATAGGTAGAGGGAATAAAAAATGGCGGCTATTTCAAAACGTTAAAAAACATTAATTTTTCATTCGGAGCTCTATATCTTTACAACTATCAAGAACATTAGAAACCTAAGACAACATCATTTAAAGTAGAGTAAATTTGCTAAAATATGAACCCTAATAGAGCTATTTATGGTCAATAGTTCCCGAGAAATTTGTTTTTTAAAAAGCAACATTTCATAAAAAATATACTAAAAAATCAGTAGTGAATTGATTTTGAGAAATGTATATCTCAAAAACCATTCAACGTACAAATGTCAGCAAGCACTCAAATTAAAGCTAGTAATGTACTATAAAGTAGTTTATAACCTTTATCTTCTTGAGAGTAGTTTTTATGATATTTGACAAAATAAATTCACAAAATGTTAATTCATAGTTGTTAGGATAACATTTTTGATTTTTGAAAAAATATCTCAAGAACCATAAGATGTACATATGTCTGCCAACAATCAAAATAAAGGTAATTTAACTTACAATAAAGTTGTTTATGACATTATCTTAGTATGGGTAGTAGTTATTGTGATGTTCACATATGAATATAAATTTGGCAAATGAAAATTTGTGCGAACAACTAGAAATTTATTTATTTTAGCCAATATCATAAAAACTACTACTCCTAGGTCATAAACTAATTTATAGTATACTTAAATAGTTTTAATTTGATTGCTAATAAACATCTGTACGTCGAATGGCTTTTAAGATTTCTCAAAATAAATTTACTAACTTCTGATTTTTCAGTCCATTTTTTACGAAATGTTGCATTTTAAAAAGCTATATCTCGGAAGATATTAAACATAAATAGCTACATAAAGGCTCATATTTTAGCAGATTAGCCATAATTAGCTGGCCGCTACAATAAGAAATCACATATTGTTCAAATTGTGTGAACTTTTTATCACAAATAAAAAATTTACGATACACCTTCTTACCTTATACACCTCTCTCAGATTTTGTAAATGTTTTTATTAATGGGGTGTCGGATTTTTTTTTTCGTTAGGTTTACAAATTATACTTCGATCGCAGGGAAGTGTGAGATACACTTATATTTATATGCAAGGAGAATAAAGACCTTAGATATACGATGTACAATTTATTACTACTATATACAACTTGTCTCCCAGAGTATCCTTCAACAACTCTGTTCGACTGAACCGAAATTCATTAGCCCGCAGTACTTCACTATTTCTTATTAATACTGATGAAAGAGGAAGGTACAAGTTAAAATTAGAGCAGTGAAGATGTTCTCAGGAATAGCAACAGCGTAATAAATCATTCGAACTTGCACAACGGAACCAAGATGTAAAGGATGATCAATTAACACCTTTAACATATGGTGCCATAAAAGGGGAGGGTAACTCCAGCAGCCCTACAAAGGGCTGGGAGGGGGGGGGGAGATATAGGAACATGCCGATAAAAAAAACACCCCATTCTAAAAAGCGATACATGCCAATTATTAAGTGTTTTATTAATATTGATGAAATTTACATTTCAATAAAAGCATTTTCGAAGAAACAAGTTACAAAACGATAACAACAGAAACCATAATTAGCAATATATAACTAGGGAATATATTTGCTATATTTGTTTTCATGCAAATACTATATAACTGTTATTTTGATTTTTTTTTTTAATACCTTATTTTAATTATTTAAAATTCTTTTAACTTTTAATTCTTTTTTAAATTAAAATTCTAAAAACATTTTAAATAGAGGTGTCTTATACATTATTAATTGTTAAAAGAAAATCCAATTGTTATAATAATTGTCCCAGTTTAGTAACCCGCTAGGCCAATTTGGTAACAAAGAAATATAAATAAAATAAATAAATAAACCAAACGACCTGGTGAGAAACTTAAACAAATAAAATGTCTTATATACTTGAGGACCTTGAAGGAATCGATTTAAAACCACTGCTGGTTTTACCCGTTACAACTTGGAACAAGGACACGAGAGACATTCAATTCACGATCGGTTTTAAATTCAAGAACATGATGACCCATGCCGTCACGAATTCCAAAACGTAATATTCCCCAAAGAGGTAGAGAAGTGAAAGCAGACAATACGAAACAGCCCTCAATGCGAAGAGCTATCTCGCCGGACACAATGCCCTATCTCCTTGGTCCTCCAGGTACAGTGTGGACCCTTCAAACCTATCGCAGTCCTCTATGATACGGAGGCCTGAATAGGCACGGCAGGAAGTGAACTAGGTTGTACACTTGCCTCAATTAAAAATAATCTAAGCAATTAACGGTCTGAACGACAGCCAATCACCTAGAGGTCGCGAGGCTAAGAGATATCTGCCAAAAATCAATAATAGACACTTAAAAATTCAAAACACTCAGGGAGTGAACGACTCGATTCAGAAAGATAAAAATGGAAGGAAGATATTCTGGGTGGCGATCAATAAAATACAAAATAGTAACAAAAAAAACAACTACTTAATGGTTTTTTACTATTTTGTATCTTCAGGTTATCATTATATAGTTTTTTTTTTAATTATTATGTTCCTATAGGTTACCATTAAGTAGTTTATTATTATTATGTTCCTATAGGTTA
>NW_027115249.1:2235241-2242563 GCF_000696795.3 Halyomorpha halys | reverse complement strand
TTTTTTTATTACTTTGTACCTTTATTGATTACTATTAAATAGTTTTTTTTTAAGATTTTGAACCTTTACTGGCCAACACCAGGACTATCATTCTACAATCTACTTCATATGGTCAAGATAAAAAGACAAAGATAAAAATGATTTGAGGAATATTCAATTAAATGTTAAGTTTTTTTTTTTTTGACAACTTTAAAATCCTACATCATCTAATAGATTCAGTTTTTATTTAAAAATTAAAATATTTTAATTATAAAATGTCAAATTGGTGTTACGCATCCAACATTTTCAATACATATTTAGCTCATATACTTGATATACCATATCCCCAAAAATAATTTTTCCAAATTATGTACATTCTCCAATCACTTTAAACACTGTATTCTCCAGCAAAAATACTTTTAACTTGTTATTCAATTGAATAACTCCAGAAAATCATATAATTATTTTTTTATAAACATACATTAGAAGAATAGCTACAGGCGTCCAGCATTATGTACATTTCTTGTTTTTTATTCCTTTATCTAATAAATGACGTCATATAAACCTCACCTCCCCCCCCCCAAAAAAAAATAATAATAATTGAAAAGATCAATATGGTAATGGACACTATTAGGGGTATTCATGATCTTTAGTTTAACATGTTAAAGCGTGTTAAATGGAGAAAAGTTTCCTTCTTTTAGCATGTTAAAATGGTATAACATATAACATGGTTGAGAGTCTATTACTAGGTCCTGTAAATGGAGACTGACGTCACGCAAAAGACCAGGTGAGATCGTCAGCTTTTTTTTTTTTGTTGTGTAAGGTTACTTGCTAGTAGTTTGTGTTAGTATTGTTTTGGATGTTTTTATAACTAATAAACCAATGGATGACAATAATAATAATAATGTTATGACTGTTGTCAATTGGCTCATCTTGATTCTCTTCCTCACAAGTTAGAAGATCAACAAGGAACTCAGTAGCCAAACTTTTACACTTAAACTTCCACTTTTCACTCAATTTAGAAATGTTGTAATAAACTACTTTAGTGAAAACTTATAAATAAACAATAACATGCTGTTTTGGAAGGATATAATTAACATGACTTTAAATAAGGCTGCTCGCAATCCTATACTTATAACTAATTATTGGAGAAGTTTGTCTGGGGTGCGGTCAGCAAAGAACAACATAAATAAAGATAACCATATTTATTTATTTTATGCCAACGTTTCGACCTGAACCTCTTTGAGATCCCAGCGCATCCCTCTCACCCCATAACTGAATATGTGATATTAAAAACATATTATGAATGTTCCGGGTAACCTACGGCAACCGAAAGGTTGAATTGAAGGGCCCACCATAATACATTATAGCATATAATTACCTACAGGATATACTAGCGCCCATGCGACCAACAGTCAAAACTAACCTCCTCCAGCGCTCTCTGTGGTGAGAAGCAACCCAGACTATTGAGAGATAGTCATTTTGTATTCAGTGAGAAGCGTCCATCTTTTCTTTTTGTTCACTCATCAATAATATCTACCATGAGTGAGTAGATTTACTGGAGTAGTTCCCAGCAGCAGAGGGGAGAGAGGCATAGAAATGCGGAGGGAAGAAGGAAGCATGAAGTAAGTCCACCTGGCAATAATTAACATCCACCACCACGTAATAATCATCATCAACCACCTCATTATCTACAATCCCATAGCCCAGCCATTCAAAATTTACTAACCATCTAATCATAAATGTTTTCTTTCGGTTACCCCCTACACCACTTGTAACTTTAACAATAGAATTTTATTTTTCATTCAATTATGTTTCATTTTTCAATTATACAGTCCACTCAAACCCAACCAGCCAACCAAAAGTGAAGTGTGTCAGGCAATTAAGTTGAAGGTATGCTTCATACAATGAGATTGTTTAAGGTAATTAAATTGAGCAATAAGTTAAAATTAAAACGGTCTACCTAAAACTACATATAGATTTAATGCCATCATAAGGACGAAATATCGGTTTCAAATAAATAAAAACATTCTAAACCTTCTATTTTATATCTTCGGTTCTAATTTGTTTAATTAGATCATGTTTGTGCCGTTTATAGAGCGCGGTGAAGATTGGTTGAGTCATGGTAAAGTTAATTGCTTGTTTTTTTTAATGTAAGTAGAATATTTAGAACCAAAAAAGGTTTTTTTTTTTCGATTTTTTTAAAAAATTGTAATTAAGAGTTTTAATAAGGTGCTTAAACGAATATCAAGTTTGTTTCTCTCCTAAAAAATCTTTTACCACACCGTCTTATAATCGATATATTAATTGATATCAAAGTTTCAATACTGTTCAATTAATGTATATACATCCTCCAATATAGCAATAGCGAAACATTGCATGGCCTGCAAGTATTTATCTAATTCAAACCTAGACTATCCAAATTCATAGAGAACAGTTTTAATGACTGCCCTTGAGCATTGTCTGTGGTCATCATAAAGGCTAATCTAACAGGAAATTGCCGTCATTTAAGCACAAATGACATCCTTCAGTATTATTATCATGAGCAACATTTAGATGGCATTTGTCCACTATATTATTAATCTGGCCATACATTACTATTCTCAGTAATACTTTCCACAGGTCGCAGCGCAAAATATGTAATAAAATCAAGCGAGAAGTTTTTCTCTAAATTCATCAGTAAGAGAGATTATGACACGATAATAATTGTCGATTTGAAAGGCTTGAATTGACAGTTTGAAAGAAAATATTAGAATTATTACTAATAATAAAATATTACAAGAACACGGTGGAAAAAACTCAGTTATTTCCCTCAAATTTTTAATTATTTTAATGAAAACTATTTATAATCACTTGTCAAAATTGATGAGTATACCAAGTATAATAGATAGAGGGAATATAAAATGGCGGCTGCTACAAAAAAATATGTTTTCATTTTCTCCATATCTTTTATACTAATAACAACACTAAAAAATCTAAAAGGACATCATTTAAAGGAGAGTTAATTTGATGCATTGAAATATTAGAAATTATTGAGTTTATTGTGATAAATCTACATCTCAAAAACCATTCGACATACAGATGTCTGCAAGCACTCAAATTAAAGATAGTTTAATGGACTATAAAGTAGTTTATAACTTTTATCTTCTTAAGAGTAGCAGTTTTCATGATATTTGCTAAAATATATTGATTTTAAGTTGTTCAAACAAAAATATGCAAAATTCATATTAACATAAAATATTATAAAAACTATTCGTTTACATATAAAAACTATTATTAAAACTAGACGTTATAAACTACTTCATAGGTCGTTAAACAAGCTTTAATTTGAGTGCTGGAAGACATCTATACGTCTAATTGTTCCTGACGCATAGTTTTTCATAAATCGAAAGTTTAATTTCGACTACTAAAAATCAACATCTTGAAAATTCATTTGAGCAAATATCATGAAAACGTCATAAACTACTTTATAGTACATTAAAGTAGCTTTAATTTGAGTGCTAACAGATGTCTGCACGTCAAATGGTTTTTGAGATATAGACTTTTCAATATAAATTCACTAACTACTGATCTTTCAGGACGTTCTGTGCAATATTTTTATGAAATATTGCTTTTTAAAAAGCTACATATATCTCGAGAACTATTGAATGTAAATAGCTCTATTAGAGATCATATTTTAGCAAATTTACTCTACTTTAAATAATGTTCTCTTAGACTTTCAAGTGTTGTTAGTTTTTTTAAAGATATAGAGCTCCAAATGAAAAATTAATTTTTTTAAAGTTTCGACACAGCCGCCATTTTCTATTCCCCCTACCTATACTTGGCAGACTCATGAATTGTGACAAGTAATTATACATAGTTTTCATTAAAGTAATCAAAAATTGCGGTAAAATATCTTACTTTTTTCTCATCTACGGTTCTGGTACTAATGAGTTAATTTGACTAAATTTATTGGAGGGAGTTCCGGCGGGGAAGCTTGCATTTTTTTGTGTTATGATTTCCTCATGTGAGATAGTGACATGTCGTACATCGACCAACCTACTCGCTATAATTGTCTGTTTAAAAAGTCAGATAAGTAAGGCTACCATGGAGGCCGAACCCGCCCCGCTAAGACCCCCGGGGAGCGACGGGCCTATCACTTTTGAAATATTAACTTAAACGGGAAGAGGAGACTTTAAGATAGTTTAATCGAGCAATATTTAAAAAGCGCCTGAAATTGAAAAACGGCGTGAAACCCTCCACTCCCGCCCTCCGTGGTAGCCTTACTTATCTTACTTTTCCAACAGACAATTATAGCGAGTAGGTTAGTCGATGTATGACATGTCACAATCTCACAACAGGAGATCATAACACAAAAAAAGGCGATCCTTCCCCACCGGATATAATATTTGTAATCAAAATCGATTTTGATTAAACTCGAATTCAAAACTACTCTTCTATATGAGAATGAAACATAAATGGAATATTTGTAAAGTTTTTCATGATTTTGCTTTTCAACTACATGAATTCATAAGACATGTTGTGCTTATTGGTACGCAATGCCTAGAACTGAATTTCACTTAATTAAATTATGCAGTAGATAGCAGAATAACATACGCGGCTCATGCATAATACCCGACACGTAGCCCATGAACAGGTAAACTAATTGACAATCACACTGAGGCCAAGCTGGAGGCGGGGGGGGGGGGAGAGGAACGGCTATGCGGGACATGTAAACAGCACGAGCGGGGCACGCACGCGGCGCGGTGTCATCACAATAACCGCACCGTTAGCGGAGCATGGCCGCATTATCCACGGAGTATTCGCTCCTGCGGGAATGTCAAGAGGACATCCCAAGTCATCTATACGTAACGTACGTTAGGCCTGGAGGCTCTGTAAAAAGGAGAAATTAGAAATTATAAAAAAATAAATAAAAAAATAAAATAGATATAGTTAATGAAAAGTACTCGTACTCTTCCTGATTTAATTACTTTTTATATTTCATTTCATATTTCGTTATTTTTTATCTAATAACGACGTTTCGGGGCTGTCAGCACATCATCAGGTATCTGATTAAATTTGTCTTTTAATATCATATTTTCGCTGATGACACATGTATACTTTCTGTAAACAACGACCCAACTAATGCATCACAAACACTACAGGCACACATAACATCTATTGAAGAATGGTGTACAAACTGGAGAATCAAAATAAATCCTGACAAATCCCGCCAGATCACCTCTCTACGTCATAAACCTCTGCCCTCCTGTCCTACTGTATCCTTTCTAGATACTCCACTAATGCCTGTTGAGCAGATTCGATACTTAGGGCTCCATCTTGACAAGAGACTTACTTGGAATCCACACACAAGACTGAAACGACAAGAAACTGCTCGTAGATTCCGATTGCTACAACACTTACTAGACAAACCCTCTAAACATCCCATTCACTACAAAACATTTGTATACACTACAATAATCAGACCAATTTGGACATATGGAATTGAGCTCTGGGGCTCTACCAAACCATCAAATTCTTCCCGCATCCAATCGTTACAATTCAAAATCCTACGTAAAATCCTTGATACTCCTTATTACGTCACAAATAAACTCATTCACAGACCTTAACATCCCATTCGTTGCAGATTTGACCCAAAACAGATTGCGTCTTTTTATTCGAAACTCCTTAACCATCCTAACCCATTAATACTTAATCTTTCATCCTTAACAATCCCTGATAAACCTCTGAGGGGTCTGAAAGAACATGGCCACGGGACCTTCTAATTTTAATTAATGTTTGAAATACCACCAATGGGTGGTCCTTCCCAAGATTTTCAAGTGTTATGAAACATACTACATATTTACCTATTGTTTTATTTTGTACAGTTGTAAATTACATTAAATAAATAATAAAAAAAATATATTGTTTGATGTACTCCTTATTAGTCTTAGATATAAACAATAAACGAGTTTATACCAATAGTTTCGCTCACTTTGCAGGGCTTCGTCAGGGCTGAGAGATTGAAACAGTGATGTAAAATTGCTATGTACTGTCTTGGGATGCCAGGATAATCGCTGAAGGCAATCCAAAATAAGTTAATTAATTAATTTATATTAAATCTTGCAAAACTATTATTATAATTGAATTCTTTTCCAATGGGTTTTTGTGAGTTTACCAGTTTACTAATTAAATACCTTTATATTTATAAAATGTTTTTACCATTAGTTATATGATATAGTAAGTGTTGGTACTGTGTAATATAATAGTAAATAAACGACCTAAAGGAACTAAGTATTTATTTACAATGATGTTATTAAAATGATTCCGATAATTAGTTTAACATAAAATATTGAATTACATTATGAATTGTTACCTAATATATCTTAATAGCTTCTACTTTAGATGATTCATGTCCTGGATGTGTCTTTGCCGAGAGTGCTGTCGTAGCCATCGATGTCGTCTAAGCCGTGGAGTTCCATTTCTGAAGAGCCCTTCTTAGGACTCCCAAGCCCATGCTCTTCTCTAGCCCGTCTTCTTACTCCTGTCTCTGCCCCCCACTTGATCCAAAAAGGGGCGTCAACTTTTTGGAATCCTATTTTTCATTGGGTATAAGTTACCACGCCCCTTAGGTGAGCGTCTCTCCTAGGTCTTCAGAGGGGGAGGGAACCCACTGCCGATCACAGGGTATATCGATGTTTACTGTTAATAGCATCTCTCCCTTCGACATGTGTGAACCATTAACTACTTGGAAGGAACTGTGGTTCCCAAAGGTGTGAAAAGCTCTGGTACACACAGAGGTCTCTTTTGTTTGTTGAGAAGTATCCCTTCTTGGAGAATAGGTATTGGTGCAGATGTGGCTAAATTATTTAATGACATTTATCATATTGTTGTTGTGGAAATCGCCAAAACTTCGATATATAGCAAACTCCATGTGACATCTTGTTTGAAAATTACAACTGTGAACAATTAGCATCTCTGTTTCAATCTGAAAGCCCTGACGAAGCCCTGCAAAGTGGGGCGAAACGTTGGTTAACAATATCTTTTATTTACTATTTTGATAGCTTTATCGACCGCCACTCAAGAGAGTCCTCCTACACGTAAGATTTATAAATTTCAATTTCATTGATTTCAATAAACTCTCATCAGTTATACACTCATGGATAAGTCACCCCAAATTAGGTCTTTTTTTTTTTTTATTAGATTTATTTATTGATAGATATTACAATCTGCCACACAGTTGTAGGCAATAGGTAATAGTGACGAATGATCTCATACATAAAAAAAAAATAAATAAAAAATAAATTAAAAAATAATAATAATAAAAAAAAAAACTTAAAATATATACAAACAAAAGAATAGAC
>NW_027115249.1:2232223-2234156 GCF_000696795.3 Halyomorpha halys | reverse complement strand
TTTACAATATAAGGTCACGAGCCCATCTTCTTTTCAGGCGCCTCGGAGGTATAGGTATCTTAAAATTAAAAGTGAATTATAAATAAAAGGAATATGGTCTGGGGGCGGTAAAAATAACTGAAATTGTAAATAAACTATTTATTATGTGTCAAAGTTTCGCCCAACTTTGCAGGGCTTCATCAGGGCTTTCAGAATGATAGGAAGAGAAAAACGTTTTTTATATCATTAGAGAGGCCCCTCCCCACTCGAAAAAGTACAAAAAGCGCAAATGATCCTCCCCCCACCCGTACACAGGGGACCTAACCTAAATTTTTTTTAAATATATGAGGCAATCCACAGCGAAGGTGATGTTTACCAATGCATACTGACTGACCTCTACGAAACATTCCTAATATCATCACATCTATGCTTGAATAAATAAACTGATTAAATAGCAAAGCAATATAAGTGAAATTAATTTATGTGATATAAATGCCAATTTTTTTTTAATTTATTTATTTATTGATATTTACAACTGTATAAAAAATACAACCACCAAATTTGAAGTAAGTGCATAAAGGCAACATAATGATATGATACAGCATGTAGAGAAACTACCCAGTAGAAGAACCCTAAAAACATTTTACAATATAAGGTCACGAGGCCATCTTCTTTTAAGGGATCTCGGAGGATTGCTAGGAATGGAAGAGGAAGCAAGGTTAGAAACTAGTGGGTTTGGGTGGTTAGAGAGTTTCTAATGGAAGGAGTTATATCTGATTCGGGCTAGATCGGTTACATAAGGAACATTTAGGACGAAGGATTTTGGATTGTAAGGATACGAGAGAAATTCGAAGGTTTAGTGGAGCCCCAAAGCTCAACTGCGTATTGTCAATGGGCCTTATTATTGTCATGTAGATCCGTCTTTTGTAGTGAGTTGGAAGTTTAGACCGTTTGTCTAGTAAGTGCTGTAATAGTCGGAATCTGTGTGCAATTTCCTGTCTTTTCAGTCTTGGGTGAGAATTCCAGGTTAGTCGTTTGTCAAGGTGTAGTCCAAGATAACGAATCTGTTCTACAGGGGTAAGAGCCACATGATTAAAGTATACTGTAGGGCAGTCGGGAGAAAAAAAAAAAAAAAAAATTAAACTTTTCATATGTATGAAAACGTACATTTGTTTTCTTAGGATAATCAAATATTTCCGGAATATGAGGACTATTACTGTTTAATAAAGTTGGCAAATGATTTTGGTCTTGATGTTCCGGACAGTAAATGTTAACCGACTAACATCGAGTGTGTCCAATTCGTACTCTAGTTTTAGTTCGAGTCGTCTGCAGCTTTGAATTGATGTCTTCCATGGATGTACTGTACTCTTAATTTGTTTTCTGTAGTGTTGATATAAGTTGCCTAATATATGCCTAACCATCCTGAATCCTTAAAATGCCTACGAGGAAAACAAGAATTTTGTGCACATAATTGTATATATAAGAATTTTTCTATTAAATATTGTAGTTGCTAATAAAATACATAAAACGAGAGCAAGAAAAGAATAAAATAAAAAGAGAAAAAATGTTTATATGAATTTTACATTTCAAGTATTTTATAGATTAGCGGTTTCCTAATTTTCTTCGCTTCTAAAAAAATAAGCTGAAACTTTGTGGAGCTGAAGACATTATATGTCTAGGTAATTAAAGTAACAATAAGTGGAATATACTGTACATCTACTTTTATATTTTAATTTTTTTTCTGTAATATTTTATAAGTGGAATACTAAGGAGCCCTAAAGTTTGGGGTACCAATATACTGTAGCACAAGCAGAGGTTACTTTGTGAGGAAATTAAAAATAAATTGATTGTATCAAAATAGTAAAAGAAAACTATTTATTGCTAACCAACGTTTCACCCCACTTTCAGGTTGCTCTGGCCCGCTTGAGAATAGGTCATACTCTCCTCACGCACT
>NW_027115249.1:2227808-2231078 GCF_000696795.3 Halyomorpha halys | reverse complement strand
TCACAATCCTATAGTTATAACATTTAACATGGTAAAACATATAACATTTAACACAACATCATGAATACCCCTAGTAATATAAAATATAAAAATAGTACACCAATTTACTATTTGACCGCATCCGGACCAAATTCCATCAATGCTAGTTAGAACTAGTTATATATACTAGAAAACATACAATTCAAATTCTCTGTTTAATACCGTACTACCAGATTCCGTTTATCTGACATCTACCCTCCATCTCATCGAACTGCTGTGTTTCATAAATAGTTTTTTACCTGAGCTGCATATCTCTGGAACTCCATTCCCTCTAACATACGTCATGTACCAACCCTTCCCTCGTTCAAATCCCTTCTATTTAGCAACCTTTAGCTTCACCAATCTAATACACTATTATAATAGTACAGATATTTTGTAATTACCTTTTTGTTTTGTTTTTATTTAGCCAGTCAGTTTTTTAATAAATCTATGTTTCTTATCTGTGTAGTAAGGGTGGCCTCATTGTTTTATGGCCAATAAATGTTATTATAAAATTAAATGTAATTGTTCTAAAGAGACTTAGTCCCAGAATAATAAACTATTTTCCATTTCATTTCATTTACAAATATGGTAAAGAGGAAGGTGCAAAAGGTAGAACAGATATATGAAGTAAATGTGGCAAAGGTGAGGTGTATTAACAAGTAAAAGGAAATATGAAGAAAATTAATAAAAATAACAAATAAACATAAGGGGAAGTACCTTTTAGATTACAACATGGATGATGACTGAGGAAAGGAAAATCAGGTTGAAAACTTTCCGACTTCTTCCGCTAACCCTTAGCAAGTGAAAGATTGTTTCTGTCAGTTCACCATTGTTTCTATATATTAGAGAAAATCTACGTCAATTCCATAATTTTTGTATCTTGTTTTTTTATTTAGCCCTAGCGAAGTCCTGCAAAGTGGGGCGAAACGTTGATTAACGATAAATAGTTTTCTTTTACTATTTTGATAGCTTTATTGACCACTAACCGGACAATCCCTCTACAATTTACTTCATACGGTCAACTAACTACAATATCTTCTTCCAATAAAAATGAAATGTATTAAAAATAAATTATATAAATAAATTTCTTTTTATACAAGCCATTAAAAATCTGAAATTAATTAGACAAGAACGAGAAGTATAAAAATAAACACGCAACAAATTAAACAAAACCAACAATGGAAAACTGTATCATCAGACACTGATAGGTTAGTGAGTGAGCTAAATACGGCAAGTAGAAAACAGTGTTGCCACAGATATGGCGACTAATTGGACCTCTTAAAACAATATAAATTGTTAAAGTTGGGGGGGGGGAGAAGCGTACCGGAAATTTAGTGTCAGAAATCCAATCCCTAGGGATTAGAGGCGAGGGGTGGAGGGAGGGGAGGGTAAATCCATTTCCTCAGTCCGTAATGGCCATCTTGGGGGGGGGGGAGCTTCTTCGCCCTCTGTTTCATATTTTAACCTCTTTGTTACAGAGCGATGAGGGCTTTTATTCACTAAGTTCAATATTGAATTATCGATTACGGGTCCAGTATTCAATTGAGAAAAGTAGAAACAATTCAATCAGATATAATTTAAATATAAATAAAGTTAATAATAAAATAGCAAAACCTCTATTAAACGGAAAGCTATGCGTCCGTTCGCTACAGAGGGGTGTCCGCAGAGAAAGAGCATTTACTTGTATTAAAAATGAATATGTATACCATGCATTATCAATGATTCATTGATCAAGGCTTTCATTCACTAATTATATGTTCTATATTGAAATATCGGAACCTGCTTGATTATCCAATAGAAAAAAATAGAAATAATTGCATCATATATAAATTAAAACTGTACCGCTACAGCACATGAAAGGTCTGGGATACTTTGTAAGAAAGCACTTGTACTAGACCAATGGTTGTGCAAGGAAGTAATTTGGTCAGAATCACGCTTGACTGGCAGACTTTTACCAAAATAAAAGTATCCACTTTAGGAGGATGGTTGACTCACGGCTGCAGGTAATAATTATCTGCAACAGCCGCATTCGAACCCAGGTCCTTGGAGTTAGTAATCCATTGCCTTACCAATGAGCTACCCACTTCCATCTAATATAAATAAAGTTAATAATAATATAGAAAAAAATATCAATAACTGGCAGCTAGGGGTGTCCGGGTTTAATCGCTATAGTGGAGTGTTCGCTTAGTAAAGGTAACTAGTTATTATACACGTATTTATTAAAACAAGTTCATTGGTTTGTATTAACGAAGTATATTTATAATTTGGTCATTTATCTATACACATGCAATTTTTATTGAAATTAATATAAAACATATTTAACTGCTAAATGGATAATGACGTCACGCAACAATTCAGCTGAGCTCGTGATCATTTTGTTTATAGTAGTATTTATTATACATATTACTTACTCGTAGTTTGTGTTTTAATTGTGTTAGTATTATTTTGGATGTTTTTATAACTCATAAAGCAATGGATGACAATAATAATAATAATAATAATAATAATAATGTAATGACAGTTGTCAATTAGTTCATCTTGATTCTCTTCTTAACAAGTTAGAAGATCAACAAGGCGCTGAGGGGCCATATTTTCACACAACTTCCACTTTAGGCATGTTTGTAATAAATTGCTATAGTCAAAACTTAGATGTAAATAATAACATGAAGTTTTTGGAAGGAAAGGTTATAAAATAAGGTACTCAGAAAATCCGCAAGGAGCTCTCATGCATTTAACATGACTTTGAATAGGGCTGTTCACAATCCTATACTTATAAAACATAGCATGGTAAAACATTTTACATTTAATACTACATCATGAATACCCTACTATACTTCTAACATTTACCATGTTAAAACTGTTAACATTTACCCGGTGAGAGGTATGCGCTGGGATCTCAAAGAGTCCAGCTCTACCCCTCACACGTAGGGGATCGAGTGGGCTCAAGGATCATCACGTCAATAGTGTAAATATTGTATATAAGAGTGTAAATGTGACTCGATATTATTTTATTTATTTATGTTTATTATTATTATTTTTTTTATTTATTTATTATATCTTGTACATAACTCGATTATGTTCATTTTCTTTCTGTTTGTATATATTTTAGAGAGAGAGAGATTTTATTTATTTTTTATGTAATTTTGTTTTTCATTTATTTATTTTTTTGTATTCTTATATTATTTTATTTTAGTATGAATGTAATCAGTTATCACTATTACTTATTAACCAACAATGTTGTAGCAGATT
>NW_027115249.1:2206853-2227589 GCF_000696795.3 Halyomorpha halys | reverse complement strand
AAAAGCTTACAAAAAAAAAATACCATGTTGAAACTGTTAATATCTGTTTAACCTATCTTCTTGAACAGCCCTGATGTAGCCCAACAAAAGTCGAAAAATAAATAGGTGAAAACTATTTTATTCTTTTTTGACCGCTACCCTGACCATTTTCTATGTTTTAAAACTGTTAACATTTACCATAAATACTCCTTGTGTTGCAAATAAAAATCATACAGGATTGCTGTAGCTGTGTGTCCAGAGCAATATTTCACTGGAACTATTACTCGGATCTAGGGCAATGGCAAGAGCTACCATTTAAAACGAGAAAATGGCGCCTGATAGGGGAATTATAATTCCGACGAAATTATTTCGGAATATTTCCATGACTAGTACACGAGTAAAAAGTACAACAGCGAGGATTCCGTAAAAGCAATTAGAAAAAAAAAATACATGAAGGAATTTTAACCAGGATACCGTGAAGGAAATAACAGGAGAATTTATATCGTAACAGTATAAAGCTTTTTTACATTTCAGACTGAACCGGATACTTCGTGTTGTCAGAAATATTATTACTGCTATTCCATATCACTAATGTTAGAAATTTTGGTTGGAGAAATTTGACGGGGAGTGCGGTCAACAACATAAATAAACAAAACCATATTTATTTATTTTATGCCAACGTTTCGACCTGAGTTTCAGGTCTTCATCAGGGGTTGTGGCGTAGAAGGCAGGTTTGTAACTCATCAGTTACAAACTGATTGGTTTGTCTTCTACCCTACCTTCTACGCCACAACCCCTGATGAAGACCTGAAACTCAGGTCGAAACGTCGGCATAAAATAAATAAATATGGTTTTGTTTATTTATGTTGTTCTTTGCTGACCGCACCCCCGACAAACTTCTACAATCATTAATCTATGGTCAACTATCTACACCTCATTAGAAATTTTGGATTTTATTAAATTTTAAAATTGATTCAACAGCCACCTTTGAAAATTGAAATCGCTAGAAAAAATCTGATCATTGTAAAAAAAGGTCGAGGAAGGAATACTTTATTAGTTTTCATTATTGCCTGAGAAACTAATTCTTCGAAGTCTTCGACGCTTGTCGAATCGTCTATATCGGACAAATCAATTTTATTGAATTTAGAAAGAAAGAAGTATACAAATACAATACAATACACCATCGGTAAATAACAGATACGACCTGAACTATGGAAGGTTCCTTGAATGGTTACCTACTTAAACGTAGGATTGCTCTAATTCTCAGTTTAACCGGGTATCATTGACCGGTAAAATTTATCACCAAATTTGAAGGTTAACTTTTCTGATACAACAGATAATTAATGAATTTACCCCAGATTTCACTAACCGTAGTTTGAAATGAAAATGAAAAATAGTTCATTATTCTGGGACTAGGTCCCTTTAGAACAATTACAAAGATAATTTTAGTTTTAAAATAACATTTATTGGCCATAAAACATTGTGGCCACATTTAATTATAACTTATATACAGAGAGAAAAAAAATATATTAATTAAAAAACTAACTGACCAAATAACAATCAGAACAAAAAGGTAATTACCAATTAAAAATATCTGTACTATTATAATAATGGATTAGATTGGTGAAGCAAAAGTTGGTTTAATAGGAGGGATTTAAACGAGGGAAGGGTTGGTACATGACGTATGTTAGAGGGAATAGAGTTCCAGAGATATGCAGCTGGGGTAAAAAACTATTTATAAAACGGAGCAGTTCTGTTATGTTGAGGATGGATGCCAGATTAACGAGAATTGGTAGTACGGGATCGGACTGAGAATTTGAATTGCAGGTTTTCTAGGATATAGGAGGGACGTTGAGTACTAATTACTTGGAATAGAAAGGAAGCTAGGACATACTGGCATCGGAAGGATGGATAGAGCTTCAGCTCGGCGTAATCCTGGGTTATGTGAACTATGTCCCGAAAATAAATCGTACTGCACAATTCATAAGACGTTTAAGTTTAGATTCGAGATTACCCGAGAGTCCACCATAAACCAGGCAGCCATAGTCAAAGTGAGGGGAAACAAGAGAGGAAACTAAGAGTCAAGTGGAAGGAGATAACGGATTCGATTAAATTGCTTTGAGGTAGCTATGGTTCGACGGGAAATGTAGGCAATGTATGGTTTCTAGGATAAAGTTTGCTCAAAAGTGATACCAAGATTTTTGAATGGAATGAGATAGGAGTATTGTAGTATTGTATAAATGGCTTAAACTGTAATTTTGCAACCGGCCCTGAGATGGAAGATAGTAATATTAGTAAATAAAAAATTATATAGCTTATTACTAGTTCTAAAGATGGCGTAAATTGTTAGACCTTCTTTATAGTTGGCTATTGTAATACAAAAAAAAAACTTTTTCAATTAGTTACTTTATCACGACAAACTTAACTTTTTTAATTTAACTTTTCTCAGCTCCCAACGAGGTAATAGTCTTGACCATTAAATATTATGACCAAATAAAAATTTCGCCCCCCCCCCCACTTGTGATGAGCTGGAGACGAGACTAATGAATAATTTCGCCAGATTCATCTTAGAACTTTCCTAATCCCCCTCGTGGCTCTAGAGGTGGTTTTATCCTAAGGAACTCCCTCGGTCTCTTTCTATTCCAATCCTCGAGGACAGAAAACCCCGCATATATTCATCCTACATCCTCATCCTCCGTTCCCTCTTTGAATACAAGATACCGACCTATCCACTTTTATATCCTCCCCCCAAGAACTCCTTCCTTTAGCAAAACCATTATTATTCCCGCAACCTCCTTCTGGAATTCTTAAAGAATATTTCAGTAAAATCTCCCTGATGTATTTAATGCATACTCATTCCTTCAACTACAAAATAGGAAGCAACAGGAACATTACGTTTGTTGGCCGTAAGTAATATAAGGGAAGATGATTTTATTAATGTTTACGTTTCAGCCACCATTTCACAGCTTAGGAAAAAAAACATTCATAATGAATAAAAGGAAACACAGAAGGATAAGGAAAGATAACCAATACTATACATAGCTAAGTAGTATTAGAAGAAAATGTGTATAGTAAACATTAAAAATTAATATCTGTACCACTAATCCCTTAAAGGGTCAGTACTGTGTAAGGAAGCACTGTTATTTGACAAACGGTTGTGCAAGGAGGTGATTTGGTCAGAATCACGCACCAGATTTTTATCTAATTAATAAGGCTGGGTGAACCCCAGAAAGGCTCCACACATCCCACAGGGTTGACTCACGGCTACAGTATAACAGAAAACTATTATCTGCCCAGCCGGATTCGAACCCAGGTCCTTGGCTGTCGGATCCTGCCACTGCGCCCCCAGTGTAAGTATTATCAGAAGATTTTTTTTAAATTTCTTTATTAATATTTACATTTTTTCATAATAATAAATATAGTACATTAGATGTAAGATCATAATAGTATGACACAGGCATATAGAGAAACTAACCATTGCTATCACTCTAATAACATTTTTAAATTAGAAGGTCTCGAGGCCATCTTCTTTTCAGGCGTCATGGAGGATTGTCAGGAATAGATGGAGAAGCAAAGTTAGATACTAGTGAGTTTGGGTGGTTTAATGGAAGGATAATATCTGGTTCGGGCTAGATCGGTTATATAAGGAACAATAAGTTCTTTATGGATGATTTTATTCATGACAAAGTCCTTATGTCACTAATAAAGTAATACTGCATACAATATAATATACAATAATACTAATGCTCCTTAGCATTAGGGATTTTACGAAGTATTTTGGATTGTAAGGATTGGATATGAAATAAATTCGATTGTTTGATGGAGCTCTATAGCTCAACTCCGTATAAGCAGATAAAAACAGTAATGAGAAATATAGTAAAATAGCATTACAGTTACAAAAGAGGGATACAAAAGGACATAATTATTTTCTGTTTCACTGCAGCCGTTGAGTCAGCACTGTGGGATCGGGAGCTCTCTGGGGTTCACCCAGCCCCATAAAGTAAGTACCCTTAAATTGGTAAGTAAAGATAAAAATTTGATAGTCGAGCATGAGTTTGACCAAATCACCTCCTTGCACAACCGTTGGTCTAGTAACAACAGTACTCCCTCACCTAAGCACTGCACCCCCGACCCTTCATGGGTTGTAGCGGATCAGATTTAACTTTTAGATGCTTATGATAGAAATAACAAATATTGGCTTTCCTGCCAATAATATAACACTATACAATAGGGGTATTCACGATCTTTGGTTTAACATGTTAAAGCGTGTTAAATCGAAAAAAATTGCCTTCTTTTACCGTGGTAAAACGAAATAACATTTAACATGGCTGAGAGTCTGTTACTTGGTCTGTTAAATGGAGAATGGCGTCACACAATAGACCAGTTGAGATCGCCGCCATTTTTCTTGTTGTGACAGCTCAGTTCTTTCGTGTGTTTGTGGTATTCATATCCCTGTTATTAAACCAGAATGGATAATTTTAATGATACATTTGAGAAAAAAAAAACAATGTAATTTCATTCTACTATCTGAAAATTTGTAAACGCTCGCCAGATAAAAATCTCACTATATGAACCATGTAATTATTCTTAACGATCATATGTCCCTGAATAAAGTTATTTTTTCATTTCATTTCATAAGCTAAACTTTCACACAAATTCCACTTTTCACTCACTCTAGGCATGTTGTAATTAATTACTTAAATCAAAACTGAAGTAAACAATAACATGAGGGTCTGGAAGGAAGGTTATAAACATAAAGGCTTATATAACAAGTTGCTGAGAAAATCCGCTAGGGGCTCTTATGCATTTAACGTTTAACATTAATTCAAATAGGGCTGCTCACAATCTTATAGTTATAACATTTAACATGGTAAAACATTTAACATTTAACACAACATCATGAATACCCCTAATATATGACGATGGCGTAAACATACGTATGCAATTGGTAGAGATAGTCTTGGTTTTCTCCTTTAGATATTCCCAATTTTTTTTTTTAATATTTTGTATTTATGTATTGTTTATTACTACCAACAATGATAACCAGTTATTTATTTAAAGTAAACAATATTAAAGGTACTTTAGAGGAAAATTCACTTTTATTCTAGGAAAGAGTCCGTCAATTATTTATTATATTATTTTTTAAATGACCCTGTTATCTATAGGATATTTCCCTATTCCAACCATGGTTAGGGGTCATGTTTTCATTAGGTGGGACCACCAAAGAAAAAAAAGTCGACTGGATTCGAACCGGCGCCGCTGCTCATGGCTGCAAATAAATTTGGCGCTTTAATAGCTCGGCTAAAAGCGCTGCATGGACGGTCATATTTGCTTTAAATTCCTCTAACATTTCATTGTTTTCTGTTATTAAGTTTTTTAATGTTGAGAAA
The DNA here is from genome assembly GCF_000696795.3 of Halyomorpha halys. Classification (NCBI taxonomy): domain Eukaryota; kingdom Metazoa; phylum Arthropoda; class Insecta; order Hemiptera; family Pentatomidae; genus Halyomorpha; species Halyomorpha halys. The sequence goes on along the minus strand of NW_027115249.1, from coordinate 2,222,220 downwards.
AAATAAAATAAATTGTTTTCCTTCCCTAAGAGGGTGGATTTTCAGCAATGTTAACATGAGCGATAAGATATGAACGAGAACGTAATTCAAATGTTCATTGATCTTTTGCGGTTAGGCTGGGTCAGGTTAATATAATCGATATAATCGACCTGGATTAGGTAATCGAAATATTTTTGCACAATAAATTATACAATAGACCTAGACAATGGAGATCTACCGCGCTCTTTCACAACTGACCAAAGAGGAATGTACTGGGCCAAAGAAAAAGAAAAATAATAAAAAAAAGAAAAAAAAAACCTCGACGGCGGTCAGCGGTGTATTTTTAAGGATTGCGTAAGCCCACTCGAGTATTGGCTCCTACCGGCGGGCCTGGGACCTGCACCACTTAGACTGACATCACGGACAAATGTCCGTCATTAGTGCTTATTTTCAGTTCCAAGAGGATGTCGGTTCTTTTTTGCCTCCCTACCTCTTTGTATTCGAGGGAAGGATTATATAATGGAGTATTGTTCTCCCAGCGGATGCTCAGTATTTCTTATCGAAGGACGCCTCTGCGATTTTTGGGAAATTACGTAAAACAACAAGCGTCATAATTATGAGGAAAATGTGTTTTAAAAAAGTAGTCGGATTATAATTGCGAAAGAGTTAAATATAAATCAAGAAGGTTTATTCATCACACTTTAATTCTAAGCAAAACAACTTCAAGTTACATAAAATTGATAACAACTAATATACATCAGGAAGTAGATAAGGTAAGAGATAAATTAAATTTAATAAGAATCACAAATAACTTCCAGTAAATGTAGTTAAAATATTAACTAACCATTGCTATCACTCTAATAACATTTTTAAATTAGAAGGTCTCAATTAGAAGGTAATAAACACTTAGTCATTGCTGTAACGGCTTTTTTAATTCTGAGTTTGACCACCATTTGCGCTGTTACCATTAGGCGCTCTATCTTCCAGCGAACAGGTTCGTTTTTATTCTTTTTTGTTTTCTTTCCCCTTTCTTTATTTTACTCTTTCCCTTTATTTTCTCCACTCTTACGCATTTTCCTTACCCGCGTTATAAGTTTTGTACACTATACTTATAATTTGCCTCTTTATCATCTATTATTGTTACATATATTTTCTTCCTCTCAATTTTCATTTTCTTTTCATATTTAAATTTTAAATTAATAATAACTAATATGTTCATACTTCTTTGCATTATATAACTTTATTTCTATTTCATTTCCTTAAGTAAGTTATTGTACCCGCTTTTTCAATTACCTATGTATACATTTTATTTCCCGTTTCTCTCATCACTTAATTTTATTAATTCTATTTTGTAAAATTATTCATTGTATGTGTAAAATTATTCTGTTTATACTTTCTTTTTATATTTTTTATTTTTCTATACTTACTGTGGTTGTTATCTTGTTTTGTTTTTAGCCCTGAAGAAGGCTAAAAACTCTAGCCGAAACGTCGGCACATTAAAATAAGTTAATCGTACTTATTTGTGTTTTTCATTGACCGCACCCCAACCATCTTCTCCTCATTTATCATCCACGGTCAACTATCTCTCATAATTATAAATACATAAATTATTATTATAATTATTATACCTATATCTTTGGTTATATTATATTCTTATTATTTCGAATCACTATTTTACAACAGATTTAAAAAAATTCAGTTTAAACCATATTGCACCATATTTGTTCAGTCGTAATTTAGAAAGCTATTAAATACGAGTATACTGATCACAGAGATAACTAAATAATAATTCTTTGTTGAGTAATTTATTACTTTTATGAAACTTAATAGATGATTTTCATTGATATAAATGCCCGTAATTTTTCATTCCTCCACTTAGTGACTTCCATTTCATTAAATTAAAAAAAAAATATATATAAATATTACTTAGATATACCTAGCTCTTTAGTTGTATTGTTATTTTCAATAAAAATTCATGTTTAACCAGACCGAATTAGAAGAATTAGTTACATAAAATTGATAATAACTAAAATACATCAGGCCTACTGCCTTTATAATTTAATGATGAATTAAATTTATTGAGAATTACAAATCACTTTCAGTAAATATATGATATGCAGATGGTTAACCAGAGGCCAATTAGAAGAATTAAGTTGTAGTAAGATAGTCCGGGTGGCGGTCAATAAAGGTTTCAAAATAGTAACAAAAAACTATTTATTGTTAAAGAACGTTTCGTTCCACTTTGCAGTGCTGTTCTGCCACCGCCACCCGGACTCTCTTCCTTCATTCTACTTCATACTGATCAAATGAATCGGTTGAACAGGAACAGAACTGTTTAACCGATTCATTTGAGCAGCCCTGATGAAACCTTACAAAGTGGGGCGAAACGTCGGAAAATAAATAGTTGTAAACTATTATTGTTTGTTTCACTTTTGACCGCAACCCTGACCATCTTCTTATATATAAAAAAAAAATAGTAAGTCAGTTAAAGAAGATATACTAATTGTCAGTTAATCTTATTAGTACTAGTATAAGAGTCCTATTAGTACAAAAGCCGGGAAGAAAAAAAGGCAGTTATCACCCTAATTTTTGATTACTTTAATGAAAGCTATGTATAATTAATAGTCAAAATTGATGAGTATGCAAAGTATAGGTAGGGGGAATAAAAAATGGCGGCTGTTTCAAAATATTAATTTTTCATTCTGAGCTCTATATCTTAAAAACTACCAACAAAACTAGAAATCTAAGAGAACATTATTTAAAGAAGAGTAAATTTGCTGAAATATTAGCCATAAAAGAGCTATTTACGTCCAATAGTTCTCGAGATACAGCTTTTTAAAAAGCAAAACCTCTTAAAAATGTACTGAAAGATTAGTAGTTAGTTAATTTATTTTGAGAAATCTATATTTCAGAAACTATGTGGCGTACAGATGTCTATTAGCACTCAAATTAAAGCTAGTTTAATGGACTATAACGAACTATATACCCTTTATCTTCGTAGGAATAGTAATTTTCATGATATTTGCTAAAATAAATTGATTTATAGTTGTCCTAACAATAAGTTTGATTTATAAAAAACTTCATTTCAGAAACCATTGAGCGTACAGATGTCTGCCAGCACTCAAATTAAAGCTAGTTAAATTTACTACAAAATAGTTAATTATGTTTATCTTTGTAGTAGTAGTAGTTTTATGATATTTGACAAAATAAACTCACAAAATGTTAATTTCTAGTTGTTCGTATAAAAGGTTGGACTTTTAAAAACTATATATCTAGATCCATAAGATGCACATATGTCTGCCAATACTCAAAATAAAGGAGATTTAACTTGCTATAAAGTAGTTTATGACACTTATCGTCGTAGGGGTAGTAGTTTTCATGATATTCACACATGAATATAAATTATTTAACGTAAATAATTCTATTAGGAGTCATATTTTAGCAAATTTACTCTTCTTTAAATGATGTTCTCTTAGGTTTTCTTTTGTTGTTTCTACTTTTTAAGATATAGAGCTCCGAATGAATAATTAGACTTTTTTATCGCTTTGAAACAGCCGCCATTTTTTATTCCCTCTATCTATACTTGGCAGACTCATCAATTTCGACAAGTAATTAGGCATAGTTTACATTAAAGTAATCAAAAATTGGGGTGAGATATCTGCCTTTTTTCTCCTCTTGGGCCCTTGTACTATCAGTTAAGTACCGATATCACTGTACACCTTCCAGTACCAACGGTAAAAAAAGGTAGTATCTAATCTGAGTTATGTAACCAATACCTAATGCGACTTATTAATTTATATTGAGTTTTTCTGTTTTAGAGGGATCGGAAAAAATAAAGCAGTTAATCTTCTTAGTTAATTAATAGATCTATTCAGTAATACATATTACAAGCAGGTTATTACTATATTTGAGGATGTATATACATTAATTACACGCTATTGAAACTTTGATGTCAATTAATATATAGATAAAGTAATAAGACGGTAACTATAGTAACGTAAATGGTAATAGCTAACTTCCTGGATAATCGTTAATACTGTTCAAATTTAATTATTTTTTTCTTATTCTTTCTTAGACAATTTGTTTATCCATGATATCATCATATATATACTGAATAAAACATAAATATGAATTATCGAAAAATTAGGAAAATAAGAATTTTCAGGCCAAAATGTTCGCCCTTCATTTCTTAAAATATATATAATTAACTTGAAAATAACTCAACTTATCTACACCAAACGTGGTAGTGAGTTTAGTATTGGTTTTAGGGCCTCTATAAATTGCACCAGTCGGCACAAGCAGGATCTAATTAAACAAATTAGGACCGAAGATTTAAAATAAAAAGTTTTATTAAACTTTATTTGAAACCAATATTTCTCCCTTATAAGGGCATTAAATCTAAATTTAATAATCTTAAATACCCTTCGTCGTAAACCTTCGTCTTGCCCTACAGTATCTTTTAATAATACCCCTCTTATTCCTGTTGAACATGTTCGTTACTTAGTACTAAATCTGGACAAACGACTGACATGGAATCCTCATACAAGACTGAAAAGACAGGAAACTGCTCGTCGATTTCGACTATTCCAACATTTACTAGACAAACGGTCTAAATTGCCAATCCATTACAAAAGACTGATCTACATGACTGTTATAAGGCCTATCTGGACATACGAAGTTGAGCTATGGGGCTCCACTAAACCATCTAATTCCTCTCGAATCCAGTCCTTATAGTCCAAAATCTTTCGTAAAATCCTTAATGCTCCTCACTTTGTCACAAATCAAATCATCCATCAGGACCTCTATGTCCCCTATGTTGCCGATTTGGCCAGAACCAGATACCAATCCTTCCATAATAAACTTCCCAAACCAACTCGTTACTAACCTGGCTTCTCCTTCACTACCTAATAATCCTCCTAGGCGTCTGAAAAGAAGATGGCCTCGAGATCTTCTCCTTTAGAAATGTTTTTGGAGTTATATCAATGGGTAGATTCTCCATATGTTTTTATCATGTCATAATATCACTTACAGCAAATTTACTTGATGTGTATATATGTATACAGTTGTAAATATCAGTAAATAAATTTTTAAAAAAATAATAATATTAAATAATACCTCACAGGACTCATTGCAAGTTGTGGATTCCTTAAGGATCGATTCTTAACTTGATGTAACTTACCTGAAAGAAAGAAACAAAAAATATATTAAATTATAAATTATATTAAATTCAATTGTAGGAAGATAGTCCGGGTGGCAGACAATAAAAGTTTCAAAATAGTAAAAGTAAACTATTAATTGTTAACTAACTTTTCGGCCCACTTTGCAGGGCTCCGGCAGTGCTGATAAGAATGTCATTAATATATTGAATTAACTTGACATTATTCTTGGCCTGTGGACATGCGTATATAACCAAAATATATTAAGAATCAATAGATGACCGACAATCTATAGTTACAAAGTTATAGTTACGGGATATCTTTCAATAAAAATTATGTATGTCCAATATACTGTCCAGTAAAAGACAAGTAGATGAACACTCCTAGGGCTAACACACAGGGTTCACTCATGGCTATAGCAACAGAATAAATAATTATCTGTTAATCCTCCTGATTCAAACCCAGACCTGGGAGTTCGTATCACAGGAACATATGTATTGAGCCACCCTAGAGCTAATCTCTCGCACTCTTCTGATTCGTGGGCCCTCTAAATGCATGAAAATGTGCTTACCACCGTAAAGAAGAGAAAACCCGACGAGACAGGATCTGGAACGCCACCAAAGAGCTAACCTTGATCTTGAAAAGTCCGAGGGCATCCTGGAGGAGCACGAACTAAGAAGGTTCGGACAGGGATAGATCACGAGGAAGGCCTCGCCTCTCGGACCAGGATAAGAGAGCTAGGATCGAGAAGAATGATATAATAATCATTATGATTAGGTTCTAAGAATTATGTATATTATTATATAACAGATATATTATTTTTTACTAATTTATTTTAATTAATTATTGTTATATAATAATTCATTGGAACACTGAAAATCATTATGGGCGTCTTATTTCCATGAGGCTAAACCCCATATTATGAATTATTAAAAGCAAATCTAATAATTCCAAGAAAATGTGAATAATAACCATGCCCATAGGCCGAGTTCGTAATGAAGAAATATTAAACATTATTAATTTATATAATAATAATAATAAATAAATAAATAACCGAAGTCCTGTACAGAGGACGGTTTTAATGATCCTCAGAATTAAGTCAGTATATAGTGGGTGTATTACTGCTTGATCCTTCACAGTTCCAGGGACCAAGTCCTCAAGTTTAGACTGTGTCTCAGTTTAAGTAAGTTAAGTAAGTCCCCAGAGACAGTTGGTTACAGACAGTATAAGTGTTAATTGCTCAACCCTCAGTGGGACGTAGCGGAATAGTTGACAATATCCAAGACGGAAAGATCGCTCAGTGACCTGGGTCCGGCGAGATCCTGAGTTCATGGCTCCAAATCAAAAACTTTTCTTTTGGTTAATTTAATAATGTTTGATATTTTTTTTATTACTAAAATTTTATTTTTAATAGTACATTTTGAGAAATATTTTATTTTAAATTTTGTTTTATCTCATATATTCTTTTATTCCTTTAATGCTATTTGGATTTTTCTTTTATTATTTCTAAATTAATCCTCTGAATAAAACAATATTTAAAGTTAATTTTTTTTTTACTTATTTATTTAATTCTGGCTGGTAGTCTTGGTAAGTTTAATCTTGAAACCCCACTGCCACACTGTACATCTGTTATTTTTATATTATAATTTCCTTTTTACTTATTATCGTATCTTACCTTTGCCACATATTCCTATGTGTTTACCATTTACATACCTTTTTGCCATATTTACAACTGTTTCTAATAAGAATTGTTCATTATTTATTACTCTAGTTTATTATTTATCCTATATTATTCTTTATTATTAATCCTATCACATCTTGCTGTATTTATTAGTAATTAGTCTCCTATCCACTTATATTTATAATCCATTAACTTTAGTTTTTATTTTATTTTTTTTTTTTTTTTTTTGCATATTTCCTTACTTTCTTGTGTATTTTAATTTTACTTCTTACAATATTTGTATCTTGTTTATATTTAGCCCTGACGAAGTCCAGCAAAGTGGGGCGAAACGTTGGTTAACATTAAATACTTCTTTTCTACTACATTGTACCTTTATTGCCCACCACCCGGACTATCTACAATCTACTTTATACGGTCAAATATCTATTAAAACACTGATAAAAGTTATATAAATGCATAAAAAAAATAATATTAATGTTCCGTATTCGACCACTCCTCAGAAATGAATCCCCGACAGCGCGATGATAGAGAAGGAAGGACAAGGACCTCACTCAGATAGATAGCTAATCAGAGGTCCTGTGACAAAGAGTAAGATCGATCCCCCAATAGCATCATTTACATAACTGCTCTCTGGGCTTTCGACTCTTCCTCCTTCACAGGTACATGGCTGCATGCCTATTTTGGTAAGGAGGACCAAATTATTTGTGATACATAGTGTCCACAAAGGGTGGTGCTATTTAAAAGATAAATATAGCAAGATTGTTAGCTGATCGCATGTAAATAATTGTAGGAAGATATCCCAGGTGGTCAAATGGTGCACAACACAGAAGAAAAAATTTCCGTCATAATTTTTTTTTTGTCGGGCAAGACTCCCATTGGAGTCCTATACTGCCAAACCATGGTTGCGAATCACAGTTTTTCATTTTGTGGAACCACCACTCAATGAAATAATTCAACGCCCCAGGCCGGATTCGAACCGGCACCGCTAATAGATCTCAATTTGGTAAGACTGCATCTAGGAGCGGCCCGCAACGACATACTTAACAAGCCCTGATGAAACCCTGCAAAGTAGGGCGAAGCGTTGGATACTAATAAATAATTTCCTGCTATTTTGTATACCTTTCTTGACCTACACCCGGACCATATTCCAACAATAAAAAATAAATGTCTTTGACATCTACAAATGAATGGTTAAATTACAAACTTACTTCGTAAGATACTGTTACAAAACCAATGGTTGTGGAAGGTGAGTATTACGCTCGAACGCCTGATTTTTTCCCAATTAAGGGTACTCACTTTATGATGCTGAATGGAACCCGGAGGGCTCCCTAACCCACAGGGTTGACTATAAGGGTAAACGTGTGATAAATATTAACGAAACTAATAAAGTGAACAAATTATCGAAATATATATAATTGAAAAGATCTATTAATTTAATTAAAAGAGACATAATAATCGCAATAAATTGGTAAGCACAACAGATAAATTATTATTACAGATTACATAAAAATGTAATATAGAAGGAACAATGTAGGAGGGTTTGGGGGGGGGGGGAGGTAAAAGGTAGAAATGAAAATGATAAGAGTTAGAAAACAGGATTTTTCAATATGAAAAAGAATATTAAAAATAAATGATAATATAAACTAATTAGAGAATAATCAGGCAATAGCACTAAAATAGCAATACAAAGGGGATAAGAAGAAGTAGAGAAAATTAAAAATACCTCTCCCTCAAATGGTAGTTACAAATGCCAGTTACCTACGTTGTAGGTAGAAAATAAATATTTCTTTTTCTTTTTGTAAAATTTATACATTTTAAATAAAAACTTTAAAGGTTTATTTATTTATTTTTTTTTTTAAGAGAAGGCATTAACTCATGGTGAAATAGGGCCAAAGTTGTACAGAAGAAAAGAACCGAGAACACAGGAGGCCCTAGATTAGCAAGATGGAGGGCCACTGTTCTCCACCGGCTCTCGGCTATAAATTTGTCAGGGCCCGGCTCGTGGTGGAATGCAGAAAAAGGTGGGGAGGCTTCGGTCATCCGGCTGGATATCTAGCAAGCACTGGAAATTTGTCAGTGCCATTAATAAATAAAATAAAATGTTTCAAATGAAGGCATATCGGAGATTTGTACAAATGCTCGGTAAACAAAGGAACCGTCCGAGCGCCGTATCCACATGCTAATGTTCTACAGAGAGGCAAACATGGCGGACGTACAAGTGGTTTCAGACTTGGACACTGGGATTATATTATTTTTATTACAAAAAAAAAGAAGATTAAATGAAAGAAAACGGAAAATAAAACAAAGAAGATGATGGATGACAACAATTGAAGGGCTTCCAGCAAAAAAGTAAGTAGATACAATTTTTCCAGTTTTCGGGAAACAAAAAAAAAAATCAAATTTTAAGTTCTGTAAAAATATGGTTGTTGCTCATTTTAAATTATGAGGTGACCTATTCGAACAGGAAGGGTATTCATGATGTTGTGTTAAATGTAAAATGTTTTAAATGTTCATAAAGGAATGTGAGCACCCCTATTTAAAGTCATATTAAATGCATAAGAGCTCCTAGCGGATTTTCTGAGCAACTCGTTTAATAACCTTTCTTTCCAAAACTTCATGCTATTGCTTACTTCTAAGTTTTGAATAAAGTAATTTATTACAGTGAGTGAAAAGTTGAAGGTGTGTGAAAGTTTGTCCACTAAATGCCTTGTTGATCTTCTAACTGTTGAGGAAGAGAATCTAGATTAGTTAATTATCAACTGTCATTACACTATAATTATTATTGTCATCCATTGCTTTATTAGTTATAAAAACATCCAAAACAATACTAACACATTCAAAACACAAACAACGAGCAAGTAACCTAACACAACAGAAAAAATGGTGTCGAGCTCTGCTGGTCTGTTGCCTGACGTCATTCTCCATTTAACAAACCTAGTAACTGACTCTCAACTATAGCGGTATTCATGATGTTGTGCATGTTAAATGTTATAACTATAAGATTGTGAGCAGCCCTATTTGAAGTCATGTTAAACGTTAAATGAATAAGAGCCCCTAGCGGATTTTCTCAGCAACTTGTTGTATAAGCCTTTATGTTTATAACCTTCCTTCCAGACCCTCATGTTATTGTTTACTTCAGTTTTGATTTAAGTAATTAATTACAACATGCCTAGAGTGAGTGAAAAGTGGAATTTGTGTGAAAGTTTAGCTTATGAAATGAAATGAAAAAATAACTTTATTCTGGGACATATGTCCCCTAAGAATAATTACATGGGTCATATATTGAGATTTTTATCTGGCGAGCGTTTACAAATTTTCAGATAGTAGAATGAAATTACATTGGTTTTTTTACTGTTTTTTTTTTTCTCAAATGTATCATTAAAATTATCCATTCTGGTTTAATAACAGGGATATGAATACCACAAACACACGAAAGAACTGAGCTGTCACAACAAAAATGGCGGCGATCTCAACTGGTCTATTGTGTGACGTCATTCTCCATTTAACAGACCAAGTAACAGACTCTCAGCCATGTTAAATGTTATTTCGTTTTACCACGGCCAAAGAAGGCAATTTTTTTCGATTTAATATGGGTTTTTTCATTTAACACGCTTTAACATGTTAAACCAAAGATCATGAATACCCCTTATGTTATATCGTTTTAACATGGTAGAAGAAGGAATTATTTCTCCATTTAATAGGAATTTTTCAATTTAACATGTTAAACTAAAAATCATGGATACCCCTAGTATATATTCCTTCTAGTACATTTTATTATTTTTTATTTATTACTTATTTTAGACATTAAAATTATGGAAAGAAAAAATATTTAACCATAATATTAGGTAAAAAAGCAAACTAAGAAGTTAAGTTAAGACAAAAGATGTGAATAGAAAACATAATAATAATAATATATGGTCAACATGTCTAATAACGTGGGCAAGGAAAATTAAGAAAAGAATAGAAAAGGAGGGGGGAAGGGGAAATAAACTGTCAGTGTTATAGTTTAGAGGTCTCCAAGATTTAAGCCAGTCTAGTCAATCTGGCTTTGGAATGATGACTGTAATTCAGACTGACCTTTTTATAAAACCTAAGGTGGAACGAACTGATTTGTATCAGTAAGTTTATAGAAACAATAACATAGTATATTTTTAGACCTTAAAGCAATTGTTATTTATAAAAAATTATAGGTCAAACAAATTTATAACGAACATTTATGGGCAAAGAGGGACATCATGACTTATTGATCTAATATTGCTCTGCTCTCTTGCGCGTGAGGTAAATTTGAAGAACGTTAGACTAGTCGGGAAGACCCGACCTCATCCAAGAATTGAAGAGACCTCACAGTGAAGCCATACTATCTACGTTATATAACCCTAATGAAAAGTCAATACAGATTAAAACGTCTTCTAACGTTAGTAAGAAATGTAATTATTTACTATCACACTTCCCAAAAAAGGCGGTACGTCGATAAGTATATTAGTTTTAAATTAGATGAACTGAATGAAACTACTCATCTTTATTTAAATTTCTTTATTAATATATAAACCACATTTTGGGGCTATCACCCAATCATCAGGTATTTGCTATATTGTCACGTTGCAGCATAATTCCAAGATTGTGCAGAGTTTGCTATTAATATTAGTCATACGGTCTATACACTACATTTCATTACTTATCTATGTCTTTTATATCACTATGGGTAAGAGAGAGTCTAAGGTAGAGAAACAGTTCTAGTTGCCGAGATGAAGCGGACGGTCTAGAACTGTCAAGATAGGAGCCAGCTTACTAGTTGCCGAGATGAAGCGGACGGACTAGAACTGTCAAGATAGGAGCCAGCTTACTAGTTGCCGAGATGAAGCGGACGGACTAGAACTGTCAAGATAGGAGTCAGCTTACTGGTTGCCGAGATGAAGCGGACGGACTAGAACTGTCAAGATAGGAGTCAGCCTTTATCAATTATTATGGTTACTTATATTTTCTTTCTCTCAATTTTATTTTCCTTTCCATATTATAATTTTTAAATTATTAATAACTAATATATTCATACTTCTTTGCATTATATAACTTTTTTTTTTAATTTTTATTTTATTTCCTTAATTATGTTATTTTATCTACTTATTCAATTACCTATGTATACATTTTATTTTCCACTTCTCTCATCACTTCATTTTATTAATTCCATTCTGTAAAATTATTCACTTTATGTCATTCTGTTTATACTTTATTTTTTTATTTTCTATACTCAATGGTTGTTATCTTGTTGTGTTCTTAGCCCTAATGAAGGCTAGAAACTCTAGCCGAAACGTTGGAATAATTAAATAAGTTACATCAACTTATTTGTGTTTCATTTTGACCGCACCCCAAACCATCTTCTCCTCGTACAATTCATCCACAGTTAACTATCTCTCATAATTAATTTAAGGAAGTAATGTTACTAGACAAATGGTAGTGTAAGGTCAGAATAACGCTCGACCACCAGATTTTTACCCAATCAAGGATACCCAATTTGTGAGGCTGGGTAAACCCCAAGAGGGTTCCAGAACCCACAGGGTTGACTCACGGCTACAGTCTAACAGAAAACAAATTTCTGCCCACCCAGATTTGAACCCGGATCCTTGGAGTTAGTAGCATCGCGCTCCCTTTATATATATTCATTATACCTAATTACTAATTACTGTAATGATACAACTCATCTAGTAGAACCTATAACACTATATAGGTTAGTTTATAACATTAAACGCCTTTCAAGACGGAAAATGTCTTTCACGCTTACTCATACTCTAGCGCAATTGGGAAGAGTCATGAAGGCGCTAGAAACGTTAAAAACCTTAAAACAAATGGCGGAGTTTGAAGAAAATGTACTCAAGTGATTTGACATTAGGAAAAGACAAGTTGATAAGGAGTTGGAGCGAACCATACATCAAGAACTTTCTTACAAATTCAGATTGTAAATATAGAACGCAGAACCGTAGCTACAAATAAAAAAAAATAAACATGAAGGAATACTTCGTCTTTGATTTTATATCACGTTTCGTTTGATTTACGATCAGACATTCTCGGAACGGACATATCGATTGTTTCATGGACTATTATACGAATCGATATAAATCATCGCCCGGTACACTTGACCTATTCCCGTACTTCGTTATCTTTGACCAAGGTCGATTGTCAATTACTTCTAGAATATACAGGAATCAGCAAATTATATCTCTGTCTTGACATATTTACGGAAACATGAGACAATAACATTATCTCTTACTTATAGTCCAGGGTGGGTGGGGGCAATGCCAGAAACCCCAAAGGCTACCATAAAGTATACAAGTGAAACTAGGTTCAACTAACACGGAAATTTATTTCTGAGGATCCCAAAACTCTTTTTCGCTACATCTAATTATATTGTAGAATAAAAAAGACTACTTAGCAAATTTATTACTTTAATTAATTAATTATAAGAGTTTTAGGACGGTAAAAAATGAGTACCCGTGTAAAGTGATGTAAAAAATATAATTTGAATATATATTGTTCTATGACCTGCACCGAACTAAAACTATTAAATAGAGAAGATGGTTAAAACCAGATGCTCCCATTGTACGAGCAGAACTGACACAATCCCATTAGTCTGTAGCCCACCTTCCTTCCCTAACAATTCTGAGCATTCCTGAAAAGGAATTGGCCTCGAGATCTTCATTGTTTAGGAACAATAGCCCCTAGTGCTACCAATTACGCGGCTTCTACCACATTTCTCCGACGGAAAGTCACATTTCATTTTTGCTGACTTAATCGCAAAATTCTAGCAATTCTTGCATGTTACACTACTTTTTCGGATGACAGAAAAAAAAAAAAAAAAATCAAACTCCTCAATGTAACCTATATTGCAGAATTAGCGTAACGAAATATATATATTTTTTTTAATTTTCATTTTGACATGTACCTTAACCCAAAAATTATGAAAAAGTTTACGTTTTCTCGGCTTTGTAAAGATTTTTTTCAGGAAAATAAAAGAGTAGAGAGTGAGAGTGTGGAGTGTCAGAGAGTAGAAGTGATATAATTAATTTTATTGTTTTATGAAAGTTTATGAGTGTTTACGAAACGGGTATTCCTGATCTTTAGTATAAAATGTTAAAATGCGTGTTGTTTTCGTTTGTTAACATGCTATAAAGAATTAACATTAAACATGGTTTAGAGTTTGCTAATTGGAGAATGAAGTCACGCAACAGACCGCCAGAGCTTCACCCCATTTTGTCTGTTGTTTTTATAGGTTAGTATATCATAGTTACTGTTTTGTCTGTGTTGTTTTTGTTTTTTTAAAACGTTTTTATACTCAATAAAATAATATATACAAATAATAACAAAGTAATATAGAAAAAACTAGGACAGAAAACAAGGAACAATTGAGGAGGAGGAAAGATGATGTGACGAAGCTGTTGAAGATTTTATTATCTCTTAAAAATTACAAGGTTATGAAACAAGTTTCTCTAAAAATCCGCAAGGAGCACCAAAATGAACATTAAATTAGGCACAGAAAACTGCTCGTCGATTTCGACTATTACAACATTTAATTGACAAACGGTCTAAATTGCCAACCCATTACAAAAGACTGATCTACATGACTATTATAAGGCCTATCTGGACATGTGGAGTTGAGCTTTGGGGCTCCACTAAACCATCAAATTCCTCCCGAATCCAATCCTTACAGTCCAAAATCCTTAATGCTCCTTACTTTGTCACAAATCAAGTCATCCATCAGGACCTCAATGTTCCATATGTTGCCGAATTGGCCAGAATCAGATACCATTCCTTCCATGATAAACTTCCCAATCACCCAAACCTACTCATTTCTAATCTGGCTTCTCCTTCACTACCAAATAATCCTCCTAGGCGTCTGAAAAGAAGATGGCCTCGACATCTTCTCCTTTAGAAATTTGTTGGAGTTCTATCAATGGGTAGATTATCCACATGTCATAATATCACTTACAGCAAATTTAGTTGATGTAAACAGTAGTAAATACAGTAGTAAATAACAATAAATAAATGATTAAAAAAAAATTAGCACTAAATTTAATCGCTATAAAGTAGCATATAAATCTAAAGTAAATCTATGCTATAAAGTTGAAATAAATTGATTTTTAGTTGTTCCGGCAGAATTGCATAAACAAAATTTATATCTTATATATGTATATATAGTTGACCGTAAAAATTGATATATAAGAAGATGGTCAGGGTTGCGGTCAAAAGTGAAACAAAAATAGTTTACAGCTATTTATTTTCCAACGTTTCGCTGGAACGGTTGGCCCCAACGGTTGGCTGCAACTTATTCATTTGGACAGCCCTGATGAAGCCCTGCAAAGTGGGGCGAAACGTCGGAAAATAAATAGTTGTAAACTATTTTTGTTTCACTTTTGACCGCAACCCTGACCATCTTCTTATATAAAAATTTATATCTATATGAAAATATGATGAACACTATAACTACTACGAAGATATACACTATTTTATAATACCAGGGCATTCAAAAAGTCCTGTCGTTTTTCGTTTGTTCGTTGTTTAT
>NW_027115249.1:2200831-2205693 GCF_000696795.3 Halyomorpha halys | reverse complement strand
AAAACGACAGGACTTTTTGAATGACCTGGTACATTCTAGCAGCTTTAATATAAGTGCTGGCAGACATCTGTCTTATGGTTCCTAAGATATATTTTTCCATAAACCGAAAGTTTTGTCCGAAGAACTACAATATCATCATTTTGGGAATTTGTTTTGGAAAATATAAAAAAAAAAAAATTATTCTGCTCAGAATGCTATACTTAAAACATTTGTAGTATTAGAACGTTTTACATTAAACGCATCATGAATTATTAATATATTAATAATTGTAAAATTAATTTTTCCTTTTTATTGATTATTAATTTTTCTTCGACGCTTCGGGGTCCTTTCTCCATCATAAAAATTATATTACCAATAATTTTATAATTTTGCTCCTGTCGGATTAACACAATCCAAAGTTTCCGTTCTTCGTTTATTTTATATAAAATGGGGGTCAAGGGTCTAATTTTTTGATGCCCCTCCGTAGCAGGGCGTTCTATAAGAGCCCAAAGACGCAGTGACTGCAATACCATCCTAAATTATAAATGCACCATGCAAGCTAGGACCCTTGCCCCTACCACTATGCCAGAACTGAGGACTAGCAGGCCAACCACTGAGGTTGAGAGACGTTTTTCCAGACACAAGGTGAAGATTCATGGTATTCTTGGTTGAATACGTGGGATGGAACTAGAAGAAGCAGGAGTGACCGCGAGAGCGGAACTTCCAAAATATTGAACGAGATAAGCAATAATTTCTTAATCTATGAGACCACCCAAAGCTCTATTTAATTTGTTTATTCATACGGAGTTGAGCTTTAGGGCTCCACTAAACCTTCGAATTCCTCTCGTATCCAATCCTTAAAATCCAAAATCCTTCGTAAAGACCTTAATATTCTATATATAAGCGATCTAGCTCGAACCAGATATCAATCCTTTTATTACTTCCTAACCACTCAAACCCATTAGTTTCTAACCTTGCTTACTCTTTCATTCATGACAATCCTCCGAGGCGTCTGAAAAGAAGATGGCCTCGAGACCTTATATTGTAAAAATGTTTTTAAAGTGCTACCAATGAGTAGTTTCTCTACATGCCTGTATCATACCATTATAATCTTACTTCAAAATTCCTTGTTGTATTTTATGTACAGTTGTAAATACCAATAACTGAATTAAAAAAAAATTATCTATTACAATTAAATTATCATTATTACTAACTTATTAAAACTCATTTGCTCCCACAGGGATTTTATTTTGGTCTCTTTGCTCACTAATTAGCAGAAAATGTGTCATGATTTAAATTCTCGTTCCATTCCAATTTGGAATAGTATATTTAGCAACAACCAGGATTGATGTACGAAGGCAAGATCAGGTAGCGGTCTAAACATCTCATGTAAGTTGTGAAATCAGCTCATTTATAGTTTACTGCTCACTGAGAGAAGATTACACTATAGGTTGAAACATTAGTTTCAAATAATTTTTTTTACACAAATAACACATGTTATAACGCTTACTTATAGTACAAGAGCAGAAGTACAAGAAGGAAGAAAAAAAAGCAGTTATCTAACCCCAATTTTTGATTACTTTAATAAAAACTATGTATAATTAATAGTCAAAATTCATGAGTCTGCCAAGTGTAAGTAGGGGGAATAAAATGGCGGCTGTTTCAAAGCGATAAAAAAAACTAATTTTTCCTTCGGAGCTCTATATCTTAAAAAGTAGGAACAACACAAGAAAACCTAAGAAAACATCATTTAAAGAAGAGTAAATTTGCTAAAATATGAGCCCTAATAGAGCTATTTAGACCAGTAGTTAGTGAATTTATTTTGTAAAATTTATATCTCAAAAACCATTTGACGTACAGATGTCTATTAGCACTCAAATTAAAGCTAGTTTAATGGACTATAAAGAAGTTTATGACCTTTACCTTCGCAGGAATAGTAGTTTTAATGATATTTGCTAAAATAAATTGATTTATAGTTGTTCGGACAATAATTTTGATTTATGAAAAACTTCATTTCAGAAACCATTGGACGTACAGATGTCTGCCAGCGCTCAAATTAATGCTAGTTAAATTTACTACAAAATAGTTAATTATGTTTACCTTTGTATGAGTATTAGTTTTATGATATTTGACAAAATAAACTCACAAAATGTTAATTTCTAGTTGTTCGTATAAAATGTTGGATTTTTGGAAAAATATATCTCTAGATACATAAAGTAGTTTATGACACTTATATTTGTAGGGGTAGTAGTTTTTATGATATTCACATATGAATATAAATTTGGTAAATGAAAATTTGTCCGAACAACTATAAATCTATTTATTTTAGCTAATTTCATGTAAAATATTACTCCTACGAAGATAAACATCATAAATTACTTTATAGCTCATTAAACTAGCTTTAAGTTGAGTGCTAATAGACATCTGTATGTCAAATGGTTTTGGAGATATAGGTTTTTCAAAATAAATTCACTAACTACTCTTTAAGTGCTCATATTTTAGCAAATTAGCTCATCTTTAAATGTATTTTTCTTAGATTTTCTAGTGTTATTGATAGTTTTTAATATATAGAGATCCGAATGAAAAATTAATGTTTTTTTTAAGGTTTTGAAACAGCAGCCATTTTTTATTCCTCCTACCTATACTTGGCAGACTCATCAATTTTGACTAGTAATTATACATAGTTTTCATTAAAGCAATCAAAAATTGGGGTGAGATAACTGCCTTTTTTCTCCTCTTATAATATTATTACAATTATTACTGTAATATCTTTAAGTATGATATTGATTTAAATTATTCGATAGCTGTTGACAACGGCTGGATGATTAATGCAGGGCTAGAATATAATCATGGAGCTGACGAGATGACTTGTTCAAAGTAATCAATTAAATTATGTCGGATCGAGTAGGCCCTGAGTCAAAGTTGCCTCATCCAGTCAGCTGTTACGGCATTGTGTCAGAGCGCTATCACTGCAAATATATGCATCTCGTAATATATGCATTTCGTAAGGAAATAAATACGTTATAAATAAAAATATATCTAGAAGCTTGAGCTCCAAAGCGTCCAAGTAAAAAAAAAAATTACTCGAAAATCGCGTGTTTCGATGGCCATATCTGATGGTATACTAAAAAATGTGCAATGAATTGAAATGATAATGAATATTATCTAATAAGAGTGAGGATTAATAACTACCCATTATAATCTGAAAAGTCCAATAATATCTCTCTGAATTTCTAAAATAATAAAACTGGACATTTCATATAAAATGACCCAATATATAGTATCAGCGTGCTCTCATGGCAAATATCTGCTTCGCTCCTTCACAAGAAGATAAATATGGTATAAAGTTTAATTTGAACACAATCTGTTAATAAGTTTATTGCCATACTTATAAATAGATTATATTTTCCATTGTTTCGTAGAATCTTTAGTTGTAATAAGTGAAAATTAAAAGTTTAAAAGTTTGGCTACTGATTGTATTTTTTAAAAAGACCAAAACACAAGACAAAAGAAAAACACAAAACAGAAACTACGAGCAAGTAACCTAACACGACAACAAATAAAACCGTGACGAGCTCGGCTGGTCTGTTGCCTGACGTCATTCTCCATTTAACAGACCTAGTAATAGACTGTTACATGTTAGGGGTATTCATGATCTATGTTAAAGCGTGTTAAATGGAAAAACTCGTGTTAAATCGAAAAAAATTGCCTTCTTTTGCCGTGGTAAAACGAAATAACATTTAACATGGCTGAGAGTCTGTTACTTGGTCAGTTAAATCGAGAATGACGTCACACAATAGACCAGTTGAGATCGCCGCCATATTAGTTGTTGTGACTTTCAATACAGTTGTCAATTAGCTCATCTTCATTCTCTTCTTCACAAGTTTGAAGATCAATAAGACACTCATAAGCTAAACTTTCACACAAACTCCACTTTTCACTCACTCTAGGCATGTTTTAATTAATTACTTAAATCAAAACTGAAGTAAACAATAACATGAGGGTCTGGAAGGAAGGTTATAAACATAAAGGCTTATACAACAAGTTGCTGAGAAATCCGCTAGGGGCTCTTATGCATTTAACGTTTAACATGACTTCCAAAATCCTTAATGCTCCTTACTTTGTCACAACCTCACAATCCTATAGTTATAACATTTAACATGGTAAAACATATAACAGTTAACACAACATCATGAATACCCCTGTCATATCGTTTTGACTCGATAAAAGAAGGATTTGACATTATTTCTCCATTTAACATAAGTTTTTTCACTTAACACGCTTTAACATGTTAAACTAAAGATCATGAATACCCCTACTAATGCACAAACACACGCAAATACTCCAATCTACACCAAACTATAAAGCATTTGACACAGGTGTGAAGTCCGGGCGTCCCGATACGGTGCTAATATGCCACACCCAATATCAATATTCTATTTTCGAAAACATTTAAGCTTACTTTCCTTAACGTAAGGTGGGTAATTCTTTCCAACACATAAAAAACAGTTCTTTACTCGTGTTATATTTCACTACATAGATATAAGTGTACTAGACTGATTTTATTTTATTTTTTATTCTTTTATACTTATCAGTCATCCATCAGGACCTCAATATTCCATATGTTGCCGATTTGGCCAGAACCAGATACCGTTTCTTCCATAATAAACTTCTCAACCACCCAAATCCACTTGTTTCCTGGCTTCTCCTCCATTACCTAATAATCCTCCTAGGCGTCTGAAAAGAAGATGGCCTCGAGATCTTCTTCTCTAGAAATGTTATTGGAGTTTAGATTCTCCACATGTTTTTATCATGTCACTATGTCACCTACAGCAAATTTACTTGTTGTATATATGTGTATACAGTTGTAAATATCAATAAAT
>NW_027115249.1:2191980-2200020 GCF_000696795.3 Halyomorpha halys | reverse complement strand
GTGACCTTATATTGTAAACTGTTTTTAGAGTTCTACTACTGGGTAGTTTCTCTACATCCTGTATCATATCATTATGTCATTATGATCAAATTTACTGGTTGTATTTTTTTATACAGTTGTAAATATCAATAAATAAATAAAATAAAAAAAATAAAATAAATTTTGGTTTAATTTAAGTAAATATTGACTATAAAATGATAAAAGCTGTAGTAGATTGTCCCTGAGGATGGCCGTATTGGCCGAAACGTCGGACTTATAAGAAAAATAAAATGTGTTGAAAAAAATGGATAGAAATTAAATTATTTAATATTGTTTTATAAGCTATATTGAGTATTTTATGTGTATAAGCTACATAAAGGGTATATACACCACCCTTTGGACGAATTCAATGAATAAACAACCGCAAAATCAATACAAACAATAATTCAAGATAATGGAGAAATAACATGGCCAGAGACCGAACACTCTATAGGTCAAGTGAGGGTTGGCATAGTAACAAACTTAATTAATCATTTAGAATTCCATTTCGATTCAATTAAATTCCAATTGCAATGAATTGATGAGATAAAACAAAGTTTGAGAGTATTTTCTCTCATTATCATTTAGTAATAGGTCTCACGCAACCTGTCCAATCAAATATTCTCAGCCCAGAAATTCCCTAGAGCCCAGGTATATTTCTGTCGTGGTTCTAGATTAGGCCTGAATCCTGAATAAAGATTTTATAAATAGTATTCGAGTTAGGAGGGACAGGGAGTAGTGAGGAGGGGTAGTTGGGGAGCTATATATGGACTCTTTGCTAAATGGGATGGAACATAGGTTAGGGGGAGCTTAAGGAAGATGGACTGTTTCCAAATGGTACATTTAGTAGCTATATGCTAATTTAAATTAAACAATACTACAGTATTAATAGCACAGTGAAAATAGAAGTATATAACCGACACTCACAGGTAAATAATTATAAATAATAATAAGTAAAAATATGTTTAAGCGTGTTAAATAGAAAAATATTTCCTTCTTTTATTATGTTAAAATGATATAACATATAACATGGTTGAGTCTCTGTTAATAGGTCTGCAAAATGGAGAATGACGTCACGCAACAGACCAGCTGAGCTTGTCATTGTTATATTTGTTGTGTTAGGTTAAAAGGTTGCCATATTACAGCCCTCGATGAACGGTCTCGTAATTGGAGGATTAAGATAAATTCAAACAAATCCTATCAAATCACCTTCATCTTTCATTTAATAATGTTACTCTTACCCCTGTCGAACAGATCCGCTCCCTTGGACTACATCTGGACAAACGATTAACCTGGAATCCTCACACCAGACTGAAAAGACAGGAAACTGCACATCGATTTCGACTATTACAGCACTTACTAGACAAACGGTCTAAACTTCCAACACATAACAAAAGACTGATCTACAAGACTGTAATAAGGCCAATCTGGACATATGGAGTTGAGCTTTGGGGCTCCACGAATTCCTCCCGTATCCAATCCTTACAATCCAAAATCCTTCGTAAAATCCTCAATGCTCCTTACTTTGTCACAACTAAAATCATACATAAAGACCTTAATGTTGCCAATGTCCGAATCAGATCACTCCTTCCATTATAAACTCCCTAACCACTCAAACCCACTAGTTTCTAACCTTGCATCCTCTTCCATTCCTGACAATCCTCCGAGGCGCCTGAAAAGAAGATGGCCACAAGAACAGCTAATGTAAAATGTCATTAGAGTGATGCTACCAATGGGTAGTTGCTCTACACGCTGTAACACATTTTAACTAAGTTCATATTTACTAAATGTATTATGTAATATACAGTTGTAAATTTCAATGAAGATATTAAAAAAAAAGTTGTAAGGCCTCTTAAAGATTATAAGGTTACAAATCAAGTTGCTCAGAAAATCCGTTAGGAGCTCTTCCGTATTTTTATATAACATGGACTTTAAATTAGGCGGCTCACTATCATACACTTCAGCATGTTAACACTTTCTATATGAAGTATGACATCCTTCTTAGATAGATTTCCCTGTACGACAAATTAGAAATATTTGTTGCCTTCAAATAACTGAAGGCTTTGAATTCTAGCATCTATTGTACTAACTGAAAATAACATATCGCTGCTCTGAAAGCATAGTGATGTAACTGTAAAATTTTGTGAAATTAACTATATACATAAATTTTTGAGCAACCTAAAACAATAAAGTCAATCTAACAGTGGCGTCATTGCACATCTGAAACAGCGATATGGCCTTCGTATTTAGACGAATATTATTTAATGTTAAATGACAAAAAGTCAAATAATTTTCTCTTGATGTAGTTAGAACAATTGAGATTAGGTAGGCAGTACAGTATAAGTCAGAAGACTTCTGAAATCAGTGGAACAAAATTATTTTAATAAAATTAATCACACTACATATAATTCAGGTGACCCTCTAGGGACACACTAAGCATTAATGAAGTGGGTACTTGACCCTTCAATGCCATAGAAGAAAAACCTAGCGGCTAAGCCTCAATGTAAACATCTCCTTAAATAAACGCTGTTGAAGAAACAGCAATTCGTTATCAAGTGCTGAACTCAAGACCATCCACAGATAATAAAAACTTTTTTTATAGAAAAAAAATAATGATATTAAAGAACTTGACATGCTATTAAAATAATATGTAATCATACGAAATAAACTAAAAATAGACGAATTATCAATTAAACGGTTTTACAAACCTTAGGAAGAGAGATTTTATTTATTTTTTAAGTAATTTTTATTTCAATTACTTACTTATTTTATTTTATGTTCTTTATTATTTGTTTTTATATTAGAGTGAATGTGATAAGTTATGACTATTATTATTGCCCAAAATGGCAGATTGTAATATATAAAGAATTTTCGTTAACAACTTATGTTTCCGTCAAAACTATTTTTTTTTTTTTTAAATGTTTATTGCTATTTACAACTGCAAATTACATTATAATACATTTAGTAAATTTGATCTAATTTAAATTGGAGTGCTACAAGCGTGTAGAGAAACTACCCATTGGTAGCACTCTAATGACATTTTACATTAGCTGGTCTCGCGGCCATCTTCTTTTCAGGCACCTCGGAGGATTGTCAGGAATGGAAGAGGATGTAAGGTTAGAAACTAGGGGGTTTGAGTGGTTAGGGAGTTTATAATGGAAGGAGTGATATCTGGTTCGGGCTAGATCGGTTACATAAGGAACAGTTAGGTCTTTATGGGTGGTTTTATTAGTAACAAAAAAACCAACTCCAAGAGGAATTCGTGGAGCCCCAAAGCTCAACTCCATATGTCCAGATTGGCCTTATTACAGTCTTGTAGATCAGTCTTTTGTAATGTGTTGGAAGTTTAGACCGTTTGTGTAGTAAGTGCTGTAATGTGATGTGCAGTTTCCTGTCTTTTCAGTCTCGTATGAGGATTCATGGTTAATCGTTTGTTGAGTAGCAGCCCAAGGTAGCGGATCTGTTTGACAAAGGTAAGAGTAACATTATTAAATGAAAGATAAAGGTGATTTGATAGGATTTGTTGGAATTTATTTTAATCCTCCAATTACGAGACCATTCTTCGAAGGCTGTAATATGGCAACCTAGTAACCTAATACAACAAATATAACAATGACGAGCTCAGCTGGTCTGTTGCGTGACGTCATTCTCCATTTTTCAGACCTATTAACAGACTCTATACCATGTTATATGTTATATCGTTTTAACATAATAAAAGAAGGAAATATTTTTCCATTTATATATATTCGGTTAGGGAGTTTATAATGGATGGAGTAATATCTGGCTCGGGCTAGATCGGTTACATAGGGAACATTAAGGTCCGTCGAAAACTAGCATTCGAAATTTTGCACCATCATTCCATCCTTATATATTCCATACAAAGGTAAGTGAAAGTAAATATGTTTTAATTTTTGACCTTAAGAGAGAATAAGAGAATAAAAAATAAAATTTGAAATAGCTCAGATAGTAAAATAAAAATTTATTAATAAATAATTCAAAACACTATCCAATTATAGTCTCAAAACCTTTATTTCTTTTACACGTCCAACGTTTCGGCTAATTCGGCCATCTTCAGGGACAATCTACTACAAAAAGTTTCTATTATATGTATGATCCTACAAACAATTTAAATACTTAATATTACTATTTATAATTTACCTTACCTCAATATCACTATGAAAACATATAATTTAACACTCTAAAAACTTCATTCAGGCTATTCTGCCCAGGTCAAAACATTTATATCTATGAAAACATTTAAAACATTAGATAAAAATTATTTTTTGTTAATAAATATATCCCACAAATGTTTAATTACCTAATAAGTCAATTATCCAGTAAAAACCATAGTCAAAATTATTTCTCTGCACACACTATTAATACACTTTTATCACAATCTTGCTTATAAGCTTCCTCTACTCAGTTCAAGCATTTAAAAAAATTATTTATCATAACTACATTTTTGTCAATTTTTCTCTTTATTACATTAGCAAAATTCCTATCAAGCCCAACTATAATTATCCATATACAATATATCCTATATTATTTATAAATTAATCTTACTTTTTGTAGTAGATTGTCCCTGAAGATGGCCGAATTGGCCGAAACGTTGGACGTGTAAAAGAAATAAAGGTTTTGAGACTATAATTGGATAGTGTTTTGAATTATTTATTAAGAAATTACCAGTCTCAAGAAAAAATTTTAAGATTATAAATAAAAATTTATAGTAATCTAATAATCAAATTCCTATACTGGATTAAATTACACCCCATTCTGATATTATTGACCTGCGCTGTTGACGCATACGAGGAAGACCTAGCAGTTCTCTAGTGAGGTTAGCTTAGGGTCCCAAAAGCTGATCTTGTTAGCGAAGGGTCGATAGGAAACAGCGGTGGCAGAGCGAATATGAAAGATGCTATACAGAAATAGGCTATTCACTACCCCTCGTAGTACAAGAGCCGAGAAGAAAAGACAGTTATCTCACCCCAAGTTTTGATTACTTTAATCAAAACTATGTATAATTATTAGTCAAAACTGATGAGTCTGCTAAGTATAGGTAGGGGGAATAAAAAATGCCTGTTTCAAAACCTTAAAAAAACATTAATTTTTCATTCGAAGCTCTATATCTTAAAAACTACCAACAACACTAGAAAATCAATGAGAACATTATTTTAAGAAAAGTAAATTTGCTAAATTATTAGCCCTAAAAGAGCTATTTACGTTTAATAGTTCTCCAGATATAGCTTTTTAAATAGCAAAATTTCTTAAAAATCTATATCTCAGGAACTATATGACGTACAGATGTCTATTAGCACTCAAATTAAAGCTAGTTTAATGGCCTATAACGAACTTTTACCCTTTACCTTCGTAGGAATAGTAATTTTCATGATATTTACTAAAATAAATTGATTTACAGTTGTTCGGACTATAAGTTTGATTTATGAAAAACTTCATTTCAGAAACCAGATATCTGCCGTACAGATGTCTGCCAGCGCTCAAATTAAAGCTAGTTAAATTTACTACAAAATAGTTAATTATGTTTATCTGTGTAGTAGTAGTAGTTTTATGATATTTGACAAAATAAACTCACTGATTTAACTGACTATAAAGTAGTTTATGACACTTATCTTCGTAGGGATAGTAGTTTTTATGATATTCACAAATGAATATAAATTTGGCAAATGAAAATTTGTCCGAACAACTAAAAATCTATTTATTTTAGCTAATTTCATGAAAACTACTATTCCTACGAAGATAAACATCATAAACTACTTTATAGCTCAATAAACTAGCTTTAATTTGAGTGCTAATAGACATTTGTAAGTCAAATGGTGTTTGAGATATAAATTTTTCAAAATAAATTTACTAACTATTGATATTTCAGTACGTCCCATACAACATTTTTATGAAATCCTGCTTTTTAAAAAGCTATATCTCGAAAACTATTTTACGTAAATAACTCTATTAGGGCTCATATTTTACCAAATTTACTCTTTTTAAATGACGCTCTCTTAGGTTTTCTTGTGTTGTTCCTACTTTTTAATATATAGAGCTCCGAATGAAAAATTAGTTTTTTTTTATCACTTTGAAACAGCCACTATTTTTTATTCCCCCTATACTTGGCAGACACAAAAATTTTGAATATTAATTATATATAGTTTCCATTAAAGTAATAAAAAATTGGGGTAAGATAATTGCCTTTTTTCTCCTCTTGGGCTCTTGTACTATCGTCTCTACAGTCCATGGATTTTATATTTCATTTGCGCTACGACATAACGGTGGGCTTCGGTCTGTCCTATGAGGGTGTTTTAATGATTACTTTGCAAATATTTAATATTTAATTTAATTTCATTTATTTTAATTTGTATAATTTCGTTTAGAAGTTTATTTTATTTAAAAAAACAAAAAAAAAAACAAACAGATGTATTTATATTAGGCATTATAATGTTTTAATGTAAGGGTAACTATCAGTGGGAGTTATTTGGTTGGTGTCGCCTAGCAACGGATCAACAATCAGCTGTCTAGAAGCCATTAGTCGTTCATATTGTCTCATAAATGTCTGTGATCTGAACTATCTGTACTGATACCGGGAAGAACAAGAGACAGAAAAGGGGATTGATACCTGTCAACACAAAGACACCTTTCCCAGGATCTAATTGATACAAGATGTTTAAGGGTCAAAAACCATTATCAGAAGAAAAGATCACAGGTCACGGGTCAAGTAGGATGTTGGGTTCCCACCCCTTCATGAGATCTAAGGAAGACGGTTACTTCGAAGGCGTAGCCAATGAGGAATATGATTCCAGAAGAGTGACACCCCTACGAAAAAGTGAGGGAGAGGGGGACTTGACAACGTAACAGTGACAGAAGAAGGGAGACCGAGTAGGAAGAGGATAGACATCGGAAGTCCTCTATAGAGATCAAAGGAAAGATGGGCTCTATAGAAATGGAACTCCTCAGCTAAGATGCCAACAACACCCACCGCAATCAGCATCCCATTCAGCTATTCTCAGATATGTATTAGACAATAATTTACAAAGTAATTAATATTTCAAAAATATTAAAATATTGTTGCATAAATAATCTAAAGTATGCAATATGAATCGGTTATAAAATCTGATTTACTTATATACAATGAAATTATAGACCCGGTAATAAGATTAAATTAAAAATCACTACAGAAAAATAAAGGATAAAGTAGAAACGAAAAACCAATCAGGATTGGTATGTAAAGTGCCATGTTTGAATTGTCCAGGAATATAAATAGTAGACACCAAACAATTATTAGGAGAAAGGATATTTCTAGCTATAAAGCAGTTTATAATGTTTATCTTCGTAGGAGTAATAGTTTTCATGAAATTAGCTAAAATAAATAGATTTATAGTTGTTCGGACAAATTTTCATTTGCTAAATTTATATTCATATGTGAATATCATAAAAACTACTACCCCTACGAAGATAAGTGTCATAAACTACTTTATAGTAAGTTAAATCTCCTTTATTTCCAGTGTTGGCAGACATATGTGCGTCTTATGGATCTAGATATATAATTTTTAAAAATTCAACATTTTATATGAACAATTGGAAATTAACATTTTGTTAGTTCATTTTGTCAAATAACATAAAAGATATTACTCCTACAAAGATAAACATAATTAACTATTTTATAATAAATTTAACTAGCTTTAATTTGAGTGCTGGCAGACATCTTTTCGTCATATAGCTCGATGGTTTCTGAAATGAAGTTTTTCATAAATCCGAACAACTATAAATTAATTTATTTGAGTAAATATCATGAAAATTACTATTCCTATGAACATAGATAAACATCATAAACTTCGTTATAGTCCATTAAACTAGCTTTAATTTGAGTGCTAATAGACATCTGTACGTCATATAGTTCCTGAGATGTAGTTTTTAAGAAATTTTGCTATTTAAAAAGCTATATCTCGAGAACTATTGGACGTAAATAGCTCTTTTAGGGCTAATATTTCAGCAAATTTACTTTTCTTTAAATAATGT
>NW_027115249.1:2191484-2191930 GCF_000696795.3 Halyomorpha halys | reverse complement strand
TTTAGGGCTAATATTTCAGCAAATTTACTTTTCTTTAAATAATGTTCTCTTAGATTTTCTAGTGTTGTTGGTAGTTTTTAAGATATAGAGCTCCGCATGAAAAATTAATGTTTTTTTAAGGTTTTGAAACAGCCGCCATTTTTTATTCCCCCTACCTATACTTAGCAGACTCATCAGTTTTGACTAATAATTATACATAGTTTTGATTAAAGTAATCAAAAATTGGGGTGAGATAACTGTCTTTTCTTCTCGGCTCTTGTACTACGAGGGGTAGTGAATAGCCTATTTCTGTATAGAATCTTTCATATGCCATGTTTGAATTGTCCAGGAATATAAATAGGAGACACCAAGCAATTATTAGGAGAAAGGATATTTCTAGCTATAAAGCAGTTTATAATGTTTATCTTCGTAGGAGTAATAGTTTTCATGAAATTAGCTAAAATAAA
>NW_027115249.1:2182470-2191374 GCF_000696795.3 Halyomorpha halys | reverse complement strand
TTGCTAAATTTATATTCATATGTGAATATCATAAAAACTACTACCCCTACGAAGATAAGTGTCATAAACTACTTTATAGTAAGTTAAATTTCCTATATTTTGAGTATTGGCAGACATATGTGCGTCTTATGGATCTAGAAATATAATTTTTAAAAGTCCAACATTTTATACGAACAACTAGAAATTAACATTTTGTGAGTTTATTTTGTCAAATATCATAAAAGCTATTACTCCTACAAAGATAAACATAATTAACTATTTTATAATAAATAGCTTTACATTTAACTAGCTTTAATTTGAGCGCTGGCAGACATCTGTACGTCCAATGGTTTCTGGTATGAAGTTTTTCATCAATCAAACTTATTGTCCGAACAACTATAAATCAATTTAATTTAGTAAATATCATGAAAATTACTATTCCTACGAAGGTAAAGGGTATAAAGTTCGTTACAGTCCATTAAACTAGCTTTAATTTGAGTGCTAATAGACATCTGTACGTCATATAGTACCTGAGATAGAGATAGATTTTTAAGAAATTTTGCTATTTAAAAAGCTACATCTGGAGAACTATTAAACGTAAATAGCTCTTTTAGGGCTAATATTTCAGCAAATTTACTTTTCTTAAAATAATGTTCTCTTAGATTTTCTAGTGTTGTTGGTAGTTTTGATACATAGAGCTCGGAATGAAAAAATATTTCAGCACAATAATGATGTAAAAACTAAGGATAAAGGCCCAAATAAAACAGAATTTATGCTACATCTATCCAAAATAAGCATAATTTTGATTTTTAAAACAATTGTTTTGCATGAAGAAAATACCTTTAAAAGAAAAATGTTGGAAGCTATTAATATATCGGAAAATATCAATCATAGACTTAATTTCAAATCAGATATATGAAATTCGAACCAGCATTATTCCGAAATTTTAAGCCAAATTAATTTGTGATCATGTTTTTTTTTTTTTTTATGATAAATAATGTATAGTTAAATTTTATGGTTTTTTAAAATACTAATATGAATAAATTACTATATTTGAATAAAATTGAAAATATAACAATCCTGGGATGTTGAGGCAGGCTAAACAATGTATTATTGATTTAAAAATTATTCAGTAATGATAAAATTTGACAAAGGAATAATAGCCTGCAACAGCTTAATAACAAAGTTACCTGAGATATTGTAAATAAGATAGGAAATTCATGTTTCAGAATGTTTTTTATAATGAGTGGAATGTAATTGAAATTATTAGTTGTCGGTACTTGAGAACGGCCAGAATGACCGAAACGTAGGAGTTACAATATAATAAAAAAGTGTGAGACTGTATCAATATTTTTGTAATAATCTGATTTACTGTTACAATTGGTTAAAAAATTCTAAAGTTAAAAAAAAAAAATGGAAATTCTGAAGTTAGGCACGCTGGAGAAAAATTGGAGAAAAGTTTGAAAATTAACAATACCTACAAAAGAAAAACAACAAATCACTGTTATGCCCTAAGGAAAATTAAATATTTCCAAAAATTGTAGAGGTTACGGGAGATGAACTGGGCCATCCTGGGACAATGCATAATGTAGAATGAAAAAATATGAGAATACGAAACAATATGAGATGGTAAAAGAAGCTGAAAACATTGCAATCAGGTAAAAATAGTTAACATTTAACCAAATACTAAACAATGCTACAAACAAGAAAAAGCCGTTAACATGATCGATCCATAAATACAAACTTGAACCAAAAAGGATATCACAACAAATCTCATCAAATCGCTTTTATCCTTCGTCGTAAGCCTACCGACTGCCCTACAGTATCCTTTAATAATGTAGCTCTTACCTTTGTCAAACAGATCCGCTACCTTGGGCGGCAACTCGACAAACGATTAACCTGGAATCCTCACACAAGACTGAAAAGACAGGAAACTGCACGTCGATTTCGATTATTACAGCACTTACTAGACAAACGGTTTAAACTTCCAATTTATTACAAAAGACTGATCTACATGAAAATTATAAGGTCTATCCGGACATACGGAGTTGAGCTTTGGGACAAAACCTTCGAATTCCTCTCGTATCCAATCCTTACAATCCAAAATCCTTCGTAAAATCCTCAATGCTAATTTATCATAAATAAAATCATCCATAAAGACCTTAATGTTCCATATGTAACCGATTTAGCCCGAACCAGATACCATTTCTTACAGTATGAACTCTCTAGTGTCTAACCTTGCTTCCTCCTTCATTCCTGACAATCCTCTGAGGCGCCTGAAAAGAAGATGGCCATGAGACCTGTAAAAATGTCATTAGAGTACTACGAATGGTTAGTTTCTCTACGCGCCTGTATCATTCCTTTATAAACTAAAATAAAATTTACTGGATGTATGTATATAAATTTACTGTTGTAAATTTCAATAGATTAGAAAAAAAAAAAGGAAATAAAATACATCACTGTGGAAAATAATAGCCCACCAGACCTACTAGACGAAATATGTAGAGTGGTCTAGATATGCAGCCATTCGTAAATAACTAGGTTAATAGAGCAAATGGCCAGTAGATCTATTAGGCAGGGTCGCCTTCCATTGTATCATAAGGATCAACATCATCAATTCCGTCATTAGGGTAATATATCGACTTGTAATCGATAATTTATCTCTACTTCCAACCCTGATTAATAAATAACAAGCAAACCCAGCAATGCTTCGCTGAATATAGATTGAATGAAGAAAATTGACAGTTTGATATCAATTGTATATATTTATTTAAAATTAAATATTTAAGCTTACATCATTATCATGATTTGGCGATATATATATATATCTTACAAATACACAATGTTTTTGGTAATTCCAATTGCTATACATAGACGATGTCAATAGCTCAAAACTTCATTCGCCAGACGTTTATATGGTTGGACTTACAACATCGCGAAGTGCAGCCAAGTTCTCTAGTATCAAAAAAAATAAAGCACATACGTTAGAAATATTATAAGCTACGTGTGTTACTGAAAATCACTAGCATTGGAAAGAAATGGTGAAGCTTTCTATTATTTTAATGAAAACTATTTATAGTTACTAGTGGAAATTGATGAGTCTGCCAAGTATAGGTAGAGGGAATAAAAAATGGCCGCTGTTTCAAAACCTTAAAAAACATTAATTTTTCATTTTAAGCTTCATACCTTTAAAATTATTTACAACACTAGAAAACGTAATAAAACATTATTCAAAGTAGAGTAAATTAGCTAAAATATGAGCCCCAAAAGAGCAATTTACGTTGACTAGTTCCCAAGATATAATTTTTTAAAAAGTAACATTTCAGTAAAAATGCAAAAAAAATTACTTACAATAATAAAAGTGAATTTATTGAAATAAAAACTATGTATAATTACTAACCAAATTGAGGAGTCTGCCAAGTATAGTTAAGGGGAATAAAAAAAAGGCGACTGTTTGAAAAATTAAGTTTGTTGAAAAAACTATCCGTATCATTAAAACTACCAACAACACTAGAAAACCTAATAGAACTTCATTTTAAGTAGAGTAAATTTGCTAAAATATGAGCCCTAATAGAGCTCTTTACGATTAATAGTTTCCAAGATACAATTTTTTAAAAGTAATATTTCATGAAGTATACACTGAAAAATCGGTAGTTAGAGAATTTATTGTGGTAAATCTTTATTTCAGTAAGCATGAGACGTATATATATATATGTATATGTATTACCACTGAAACTAAAGCTAGTTTAATGTCTTGTCAATAGGAACCTTCCAATGATATTCACAGATTTTGTACATTATTTTTTTTATGTATGTAAATATAGTTGACCGTAAAAATTGATGTATAGGAAGATGGTCAGTGTGGCGGTCAAAGGAGAAACAGTTTACAACTATTTATTTTCCGACGTTTCGCCCCACTTTGTAGGGTTTCATCAGGGCTGTTCAGAACAAACGGGTGAACAGCCAATTTATTTTACTTTTTTATGAATGTAATTAATATACAATTAATAATAATGTAAAATAATTTCAAATTCTCCGTTCTCGTAAACAACAATAAACACTAATTGCAAGAAAAATGGTTCTTTAAGATTAAAGAGGTAGGCAAATTGTGGGCCAGCGAGGCCATGCAATAGCCACAGCCAGAAGATTAATGGCTATAAGTTCTTGCATGCGATATCGACCTTTCTACTTCGCTCTAATTATTAATTTAACAGAGATACAATTTAATTAAATAATAATAATAATAACAACATAATAACAATGATTGGTTAAATAAAAAGTAGTTCCAGTATTAAGGAAGAAGGCACTGGACCTACGAATACGAGAGCTCACCAGTCGATGGAGATTAAAATATGAGCTTTACTTTTTGGGGCAATAAGGAGACATCGCTCCTTAGCCATCAATATACAGTTTTCGCCCAAATATAGCTCCAGGTTTTTTTCCGTAATTGCCTTCGGTGAAATGAATAGTCCTCCCAACTCTGATTATAGAGTTGAAAGTATTTGTACACCATAAAATAAAATACAATATGTTGCTATTATTTGCAGTGAGTAAATTAAATAAAGAAAACCATTTAACACTTATCTTTCATTTGGCGTTTATACGTGATCATATTATTATCATTACCTCACTTGGTTATAGCTCATTGTATGCAAAAAAATCTGAATTGTAAGAATAAAATTTCTGACATACGGGATAGTAATCTACAGGTGACCAATCTATTCGAACCATGGTGGGGGGGGGGGGCAAAATTTTCCATTTTGTGGGACTGCCACTTAAGTCAATGCCCTAGACCGGATTCGGACCGGCGCCGCTAAAGTTCCCAGATGACAAAGACCTCCGCCTTAACCACCTGAGCTACGGACGACCCCAGATAATTATTTATATATAAAAAGCAGTGATATATAACTGCAGATGTCAATTGCTCTCTTACGGATACGTAACTAATTGCAGTACTGCCGATTCTCCTGACCAAAATGTACCCGCCACTTTACCTGCTCTTGGAGAATCGTTATAGGTGTAACTGTATTATGCTACAGTAATGATTGAACTGTCGCACTAGTTCTGGCATGATAGTTGATGATAAAAGTAATATCAGTGAAGCAACAGTCACGTTAACTACCATATGTATGATCCTTGACAGTGAACTATCATACAGTTTCCATTATTACGGTAAAAGTGGTACTACTATGGTGAAAGAAACTGTTTGATATTTACAGTCAGGACGACCGGTAATGTAGCACCGGATCTGGCGTGATCGTTAAGAGTAGAAATAAAATCAATGGACTAACAGTCGCATTAACTGCTAAGTATAACTGTCATATGTATATGCCTCGACAGTTAACTTTTGCAACAGTCTAGCATTACCTAATGTAATGAAGACATGCAAGAAAACATTGTACTTATATATTTGCACAATATATAATATATATATATATTTGCACAAAAACACCAAGAACCACCAAAACAATTTTTCTAAGAACTTAAAAAATTAAAATTGAATCAAAACTTAGCTAGTTTCGACATGTTTCGTCGGCCTCCCATCTGACCTACGACCGAAGTGACTAAGTTGTAACGAAAGAAGTAACTAACCATTGATAAGGGTTAATATTACATGAATCCTTTAATAAAATATATATATATATTTTTTTTTTAAAATAATAAACAAAATATAATTGGATTATAAATAAGTAAATTCAATATTGGCTCAATCACTAATGTTCAAGAGATCTGTCCAGTTTATTTATGTTTTTACCATGGGCCGTTTGTGGCTGGTGGCTAGAATCTGGGGGAGGGGAGAACTTTTATTTTTTGGTGCCCCTACGAAACAAGAACTCGGCCATCCCACTCTGGTTAGAACAGGTTGTTAACCTTTAGGATAATTCTACATAAGTCAGAAATGACCAGGTGGGGAGGGGAGGTAAAAACAAAACAAAGTTATTTAACGCATAGTGAAGATTTTAATATATAAATAAATCTTGAGCTAATCTACAATTTATTTACTAAGCACCAAGTCCTGAATGAAAACAATAAATAATACAGGAAGATTATTGATTGACCGTGTGTAAAGATGAAAGGAATATGGTCCGGGTGCGGTCAAAAAAACTCAAATAGTAGAAAATGAATTTTTTTTTTTTTTTTTTTTGTGACTGCCGTCAAAATAGCCCTGAAGAAGCCCTGCAACGTGGGGCGAAACGTTGGCTCATTAAAATAGTATATTTCTACTATTTGAGTTTTTTTGACCGCACCCGGACCATATTCCTTTCATAATAAATAATACAGATTTTTTCAATACTGCCAAAAGCACCAATAACCATTATATATTTTTTTAAATCCTTCTGAACACAGGAAAACAAAGACCAAATCTTCCAAAAGATAAAAAATGTACAGCATCAGCTACTACCGCATCGACTAGGTCAAAAATTAAAAAAAAAACTAATATGGATCAGCAAAAGCCAACACATGGCCCACCCATTGGCTATATTTCTAGCAATGATGTAATAGAGAGTAGATTTCTGGCGCCTAACATAGCAAGATCATAACAACACGAAAAACTACTAACAGCACTGTAGCAGGTAATAATTTAAGGGCTATATAACAGGTTTTGAATCTTTAGTACGGATGAAGGAGGTAGGTGCCTATCTAGCTAATGTGAGGTACTCTAAACTCAAAATACAATTAATAACTGAGATACCTAGATGTAAAAGGGGCTATATAACATTTTTTGAATCTTTAGTTTGGATAAAGGGGGCAGGTGCCTATCTAGAGAGTATGAGGTACTCTAACCTCAAAATCCAATTAATAACTGAGATACCTAGATGTAGAAGGGGCTATATAACATTTTTTGAATCTTTAGTTTGGATAAAGGGGGCAGGTGCCTATCTAGCTAGTGTGAGGTACTCTAACCTCAAAATCCAATTAATAACTGAGATACCTAGATGTAGAAGGGGTATGTAGACTTCAAAACATATTATTTTGAGAAGAAAACCATATTTATTTATTTTATGCCGACGTTTCGGCCTGAGTTTCAGGTCTTCATCAGGAGTTATGGCGTAGAAGATAGGCCTGCAACTGCAGTTGAAGGCCTACCTTATACCTATATACCTATACTTATACTTATACCTATATTATACCTACTTCAGTTGCAGGCCTACCTTCTACGCCATAACCCCTGAGGAAGACCTAAAACTCAGGCCGAAACGTCGGCATAAAATAAATAAATATGGTTTTGTTTATTTATGTTAATCTACGGTCAACTATCAACACCTCATTACAAAACAAATTATTATTATTGCAATGAGTGTCGGGCATGCTTTGTTCTCTTCGAACCAGTTGGATCTCTTTTGAGTTACTCCTCTTTTCCATTAGACAGAATCCTATGCTTCTTACGAAGGTCATTAATTCTTTTGGGTCTGTTATAGTAAATTCTTCAGGTTCCATTCTATCCTGTCCCAAATACTGTCTTCGGAAGGCAAGGGCTTCACATTCATATAGAATATGCTGTGCCTATTCTTCGCCTTCCATACACAGACGACAGGTGGAATCCTCCACCAGCTTTAACTTCTTAAGATGATATTTCAAAACAAAACAAGTTACATTAAAAAAAAAATTGAACCTTGTTATCTTAAAATTAACTATTCGTAACATCACCCATTCATCCATTTAACCCTTCTATTAGTACAAAATCAACCTTTTAGGTGTTTTTTATGTTAAACTAAAAAAAAAAAATAACACGCAAGATCGAAACAACCTTCACATTTGGTCCAATGAAGCGATATACACGCGTTTGAGCTAATTCCTATTTGACCTCCGTGGTTATCTATCAAAATTTATTCAAATTTATGTAGATCTATAAGATTTACTATCTAAACCCTATCTGTCGTAGGCGCTTCTAATCTGTCATTATTACCTAGTGTGTAGTCTGGCCTCGTGGAACGTATAGTACAAGAGCTCAAGAGTAGAAACAAGTAAGTTGTTTCACCCCAATTTATGATTACTTTCATCAAAACTATGTATAATTACTAGTCAAAATTGACGAGTCTGCCAAGTATAGGTAGGGGGAATAAAAAATGGCAGCCGTTTCGAAACGATAAAAAAAAAATTAATTATTCATTTTAAGCTCCATATCTTTGAAACTATCAACAACACTAGAAAACCTAAGAGAACATTATTTAAAGAAGAGTAAATTTGCTAAAACATGACCCCAATAGAACTATTTACGTTCAATAGTTCCGAAGATATAGATTTTTAAATTGCAACATTTCATAAAAAATGCGCTGAAAAATCAGTAGTCAGTGAATTTATTTTACTATATCTCGGAAAATATCAGATCAGATGTCTATTAAAACTCATATTAAAGCTAGGTATGTTGTAGGTGATTTTACAACACTAGAAAACCTAATAAAATACAGTAAATTCACTAAAATATGAGCACTAATATAACTGTTTACTTTTAAAAAGTTCCGGAGATACAGTTTTTTAAAAGCAACATAAGTGAATTTATTGTGGGAAAACTAAGTAAGGAACCAAGAGAAAAACTGGAGATGTCTATTAGCTATTTTGTTGTTGTTGATTGTTGCTTAAAGGAGTAAAACCCTCTGGTCATCAACGCCTATGGCATGATAAAAGTAAAAAAAAAATGTAAAAAAAAAAAAAAATAATAATAAAATAAATAAAAATCGAAGAGAAGTTATAATTTAGAAAGAAGGCGATGTTCTTTTAAAAATTCAAACACTAATGTAATTTTATAATTATAAGAGATAGTTAACCGTGGATGATGAATGAGGAGAAGATGGTTGGGGGTACGGCCAATGAAAAACATAAATAAGTACGATTAACTTATTTTAATGTGCCAACGTTTCGGCTAGAGTTTCTAGCCTTCTTCAGGGCTAAAAACAAAACAAGATAACAACCACAGTAAGTATA
>NW_027115249.1:2175580-2181555 GCF_000696795.3 Halyomorpha halys | reverse complement strand
TTTTTGTGACTGCCGTCAAAATAGCCCTGAAGAAGGCTAGAAACTCTAGCCGAAACGTTGGCACATTAAAATAAGTTAATGGTACTTATTCGTGTTTTTCATTGGCCGCACCCCCAACCATCTTCTCCTCATTAATGTAATTTTAACTTCCTCATCTGCGAGAGCTTCTGATAAATTTGGGGTCAGTCCTATCCTGTTTATTATTGGCAAATATTGAGTACATTCTTCAAAAATATGTCTTCCACAATTAGCTATAAGTTTAATGGACTATAAAATAGTTTATGACTTGTATCTTTGTAGGAGTAGTAGTTTTCAAGATATTTTCTAAACTACATCGATTTTTAGCTGTTCGGACAAAATGTCCTGTGTAAAATTCATATTCATAAACAAATATCATAAAAACTACTATCCCTACGAAGATGAACTTCATTGCAGGACATTAACTAGCTTTAATTTGAGTGCTAATAGACATCTGTACGTCCCATCGTTCCTCAGATAAAGATTTTTCACAATTCACTAAATATTCATTTTTCAGTATATTTTTTACGAAATGTTACTTTTTAAACAACTTTATCTCAAGAACTATAAAAACGGGCTCATATTTTAGCAAATTTACTCTTAGGTTGCTTATGTCCTCTTAGGTTTTCTAATGTTGTTGGTAACTTTATTGATATAGAGCTCCGAATGAAAAATTTATTTTTGAAACAGCCGTCATTTTTTATTCCCTCATTAATGTGGCTAGTAATTATACGCAGTTTTCATTAAAATAAAAGATTCGGGTGAAATAACTGATTTTTTTCCAAGGGCTCTTGTACTAATAGTTCATTAAAGAGTAAGGTGGTTGAATCTAAACGAACGTACTACCGTATGAGGTTCGATTCTCGTAGCACAAAGAAGTTTCCCGTCAGTATAAAAACCAATATCAAGAGTTATGAAACTAGTTGGGCTGAAGGTTAAGATGTTTATTGTTTATAGAAGAACCAACCTACACATCTGTAACAGCAACATACACCTACGGCAGCAGCTGGTTGCATTTCGTAAAAGCCATAGATCCCAACTAGGGATGCGACATCGATAAAAAAAAAACATCGATGTTCAATACTAAAACATCGATATTAAAAAAAACATCGATGTTTTTTTTAACCCTTTCTGTAACCTAAAGACTGTTCTAAAGACTACGCATGCTCCGGCCAGTCAAAAGTGCTTTTTCAATCAACCAATAGGACTTGGACTACAAAAAAAGTCGATGTTTTAAAATATCGTTGCTTACAATACATTACCCAAAATACATCGATGTTTTTGAACATCCTTTTGAATAACAAAAGGTCTCTTACAATGATCACGCATTCTACGGCCTGTCAGAAGTGGTTTTTGAAACAAAGAATCCGAAAACGACTAAAAAAACATCGATGTTTTTTGGTTACAATACATTACCCAAAATACATCGATGTTTTTTAACAACTCTTTCAGAAACATAAGGTCTGTTCCAACGATCACGCATTTTACGGCCTGTCAGAAGTAGTTTCTGAAACTAAGAATCCGACATCAACTACAAAAAACATCGATATTTTAAAACATCGATGTTTTTTGTAGTCTATGTCGGATTCTTTGTTTCAAAAAGCACTTCTTACCGGCCGTAGGACGTGGGATCGTTGGAACAGACCTTATGTTTCTGAAAGAGTTGTTAAAAAACATCGATGTATTTTGGGTAATGTATTGTAAGCAACGATATTTTAAAACATCGATGTTTTTTGTAGTCTATGTCGGATTCTTTGTTTCAAAAAGCACTTTTTACAGGGCGTAGAATGCTGATGTTATCTGGGTAATGTATTGTAAGCAACATTATTTTGATATTGAACACTGATAATTCAAAACATCGATGTGTTTTTTATCAATGTTTCATTCTTATTTGCAAAAACCACTTCCGACTGGCCGGACTATACGTCGTCGTTGGAACAGACCTTGAGTTACTGAAATGGTTGTTCAAAAACATCGATGATTAGAAAACATCGGCTTAAAAGCATGTTTTCTAAACATCGGTCTTAAAACATCGATGGTAAACCATCGGCATCAACGTCGCATCCCTAATCCCAACACGACAGTCATTATTCGAAAGTCAGACTGAAGTGACTGACTAGAATCGTGAAGACGCGTACTAACAATCCGACGGACACATACTTAGTAAATGAGATGTCAAATATAAACTGCCACTTGCACGGTATGACTTTGTTAATTTTTTTGTATTGAAACCTCTTTCCTTCGTACCATATGTACGGATCGAAACTTCCAAAATTTCTCTGTATATCTCTTCTCGTGCACTCCGTCTTCGAATTTCCCACTTTATCTTCACTTCCTATAAAATTCTTCCTAACTCTTTTCATTGTTTTCCCGCTAATAATCTGTTTTAAATATTTTTCGTACTGAAGAAAAGAGAATTCCGTATTTTCATCCAGATTCCCGGTAGCTTTTCAATAAACATCCATGACTGCACTGTTTAGCCTTATTGTAGAACTTAATTGAAAAGAAAGCGGTCTGCAGTTTTTTCAGTCCAGTAGTGTAAACATGAATGGTAATCGTATGAAAACATTATTAGTATTACCTAATTAAACTTATGGTTCAGAATAGAAAAATATGAAGTATGGTAAGAAAAAAAAAAAAAAGTAAACACAAGAAACATTTCTTAAAAAATTAAAATCTGTACTACAACCCATGAAGGGTCAGGGGCTCAGTACTTTGTAAAGAAGTACTCTTACTAGACTAAAGATTGTGCAAGGAGCACATTATTAAATTTTGTAAATTAATAGATAAGAAACATTTATAAAAAAATTCAACAGAAGATCATTCTTAGAACACGGAGGAGGGAAAAAAAGGATCGTCAAAACTTAAAAACGTACAGTATGTTTATAAAAGATAAAAAAAAAAAAAAAGTAACACAATGATAATTTACTCCTCCCCTATAAATCTGATTGGGCAACAATCCGCCTAAACGATGATTTGATTGGATAAGATTCCGGAGCTCGGATCCGCCCGCATCCCTCCGAGCAGGGGTCGATCTTCAATTGGATACACTCGAAAGAGACCTCTATCTTAATTTCCAAACCAGCCTTTATACTATTCCGTTCCGTAACAATTTCAATCCAATCCCTTCAAATAGTCCGAAATAGAACCCCTCGCATGGGACACTAATAGTGCCCATGCATAACACATAAGGTAGGCACCCAACTCTTTTGAGGACTGAGTATTTTTAGTTGACTTAAATTATTTGTAATCCTCTGACATGCAACTGTTTTGTAATTCTTAGGAAGGCTAATAATAGATAGTAGAAAGCCATATTTCATTATTTATACTGAATAGAAAAGAACAGAATATATTTTATCTGTGAAAGGTACAGTATTGTACGAATCATTACATAAAATACAATTATAATACACAACCTGAGTCAATCCCTCAATTCAGCGCTGTGAAGCCTTCTAAAATCTTCAGTTAACTCACCTTTTTTCGGTCCGAATATTTTACGTAAATTACAAACTTAGTAAATTCCTACCTCCTACATACTTTCTCATCGATAGATTATTCCAAGTAAACCACAATGGTTCCTATTCATCCCTTTATTCTGAGTCCGCTGGTGTTCCTCAAGGTAGTATCCTATGTCCCATCCTCTACACCGTCTATAAAGCTGCCATTCCAACCAATCCTAAAACTATCTTCACCACGTATGTCGATGACACATGTGTGCTCGCAGTTAATAATAACCCATTAATTGTATCCCAAAATCTCCAATCCTATATCACAGCCCTCGAAGAATGGTGTCGTAATTGGAGGATTAAGATAAATTCCAACAAATCCCATCAAATTACCTATAACCTTCGTCGTAAACCTACCGACAGTTCTACAGTTTCATTTAATAATGTTACTCTTACCCCTGTCGAACCTTGGACCACATTTGGACAAACGATTAACCTGGAATCCTCACACAAGACTGAAAAGAAAGGAAACTGCACGTCGATTTCGACTATTATAGCAGTTACTAGACAAACGGTCTAAACTTCCAACACATTACAAAAGACTAATCTACATGACTGTAATAAGGCCAATCTGGACATATGGAGTTGAGCTTTGGGGCTCCACTAAACCTTCGAATTCCTCTCGTATTCGATCCTTACAGTCCAAAATCCTTCGTAAAATCCTCAATGCTCCTTACTTTGTCACAAATAAAATCATACATAAAGACCTTAATGTTCCCTCTGTAATCGATCTAGCCCGAGCCAGATATCACTCCTGTCATTATAAACTCCCTAGCCACTCAAACCCCCTAGTTTCTAGCCTTGCATCCTCTTCCATTCCTGACAATCCTCCGAGGTGTCACGAGACCTGCTAATATAAATGGTATTAGAGTGCTGCCAATGGGTAGTTTCTCTACACTTCT
Source organism: Halyomorpha halys (assembly GCF_000696795.3). NCBI lineage: Eukaryota > Metazoa > Arthropoda > Insecta > Hemiptera > Pentatomidae > Halyomorpha > Halyomorpha halys. Next base: position 2,177,129 of record NW_027115249.1, on the reverse strand, counting down.
GTAACACTCCAATTCAACTGAGATCAGATTTACCAAATGTATTATAATATACAGTTGTAAATAGCAATAAATAAATATTTTTAAAAAAATACTTAATTTTCAAAAACCTTAAGACGCTGCCCTTCCGTTAGAGTTAATTCTAACTTTTAAGTTCTTAAATAAAAAGCGTGAACTAAGCAATTTTGAAATTGAAAAATAACAGAAAAAAATAAATAAAAAAATAATAGTCTAATACAAAAACAAATCCATTAGCCGAAACGCTTTTCTTGTGGTCAGCTAAATGTGGATATGGAATCCGAATCGATAAAAGTGAATCAGACCATTAGACTGGACTAAGACCATTTGGTCATAGATGAATCACCTCCATATTACCTGAGGCAAAGGACAAGTCATAGTTTTCTGAAACTCAATTATACTCTTTTATAATTTTAGACTACGTCATATATAGTGAATGATATCACGCTAGCCAACAACAGCGAACAGGCAAGTAGCAAGAAGTAGAGTAGGTAACACTCGAATTCGATACTTTTTTTTTTTATTTATTTATTTATTGATATTTACAACTGTATAAAAAATACAACAAGTAAATTTGATCATAATAACATAATGATATGATACAGGATGTAGAGAAACTACCCAGTAGTAGAACTCTAAAAAACATTTTACAATATAAGGTCACGAGGCCATCTTCTTTTAAGGCATCTCGGAGGATTGCCAGGAATGGAAGAGGAAGCAAGGTTAGAAACTAGTGAGTTTGGGTGGTTAGGGAGTTTATAATGGAAGGAATGATATCGGGTTCGGGCTAGATCAGTTACATAAGGAACATTTAGGTCTTTATGGATGGTTTTATTAGTAACAAAATAAGGAGTACTGAGGATTTTACGAAGGATTTTGGATTGTAAGGATTCGATACGAGAGGAATTCGAGGAGCTTTGGGGCTTCACTAAATCTTCGAATTCCTCTCGTATTCAATTGTACAGTGTAATTTTTTTCTAATTGTAAGCTATTTTTTTATTTATTTAATATACTTTTTATTTATTGATAGATATTACAATCTGATACACAGTTGTGGGCAATAGGTAATAGTAATGAATGATCTCATACATACTAAAATAAATAAATGAATGAAAAAAAAAAAACTCTCTTAAAATATATACAAACAGAAGAATAAACAAAATGAACATAATCAAACTATGTATATGAAAGAAAAAAAAATAACATAATGATAAAATAATATAATCTCTAGTCACATTTACGTGTGACGCTCCTATATACAATATTTACACAATCGATCTGAGGATCCCTGAGCCCACTCCATCCCCCACGAGTGAGGGGTAGAGCAGAGCTCAAAAGATCCTAGCCGCATCACTGGTTGTATGCTATTTATACCACAACTTTCCACATTAGTAAATCTAAAGTACTAAAAAAGCAAACTTAAAATGGTTTTAATTTACATTGTTTCAGCCAATGTCGTTGTTCGAGTTTTCTGAAATGGCGAATGTTGACATTTTGGAAATTAGGCCTATCAGAACCAAACCACAGAAATATA
>NW_027115249.1:2174832-2175530 GCF_000696795.3 Halyomorpha halys | reverse complement strand
ACTGTATAAAAAATACAACAAGTAAATTTGATCATAATAACATAATGATATGATACAGGATGTAGAGAAACTACCCAGTAGTAGAACTCTAAAAAACATTTTACAATATAAGGTCACGAGGCCATCTTCTTTTAAGGCATCTCGGAGGATTGCCAGGAATGGAAGAGGAAGCAAGGTTAGAAACTAGTGAGTTTGGGTGGTTAGGGAGTTTATAATGGAAGGAATGATATCGGGTTCGGGCTAGATCAGTTACATAAGGAACATTTAGGTCTTTATGGATGGTTTTATTAGTAACAAAATAAGGAGTACTGAGGATTTTACGAAGGATTTTGGATTGTAAGGATTCGATACGAGAGGAATTCGAGGAGCTTTGGGGCTTCACTAAATCTTCGAATTCCTCTCGTATTCAATTGTACAGTGTAATTTTTTTCTAATTGTAAGCTATTTTTTTATTTATTTAATATACTTTTTATTTATTGATAGATATTACAATCTGATACACAGTTGTGGGCAATAGGTAATAGTAATGAATGATCTCATACATACTAAAATAAAGTAAAATAAATAAATGAATGAAAAAAAAAAAACTCTCTTAAAATATATACAAACAGAAGAATAAACAAAATGAACATAATCAAACTATGTATATGAAAGAAAAAAAAATAACATAATGATAAAATAATATAATCTCTAGTCAC
>NW_027115249.1:2110657-2174402 GCF_000696795.3 Halyomorpha halys | reverse complement strand
TTAACTTAGAAAAGCATATAGCTAAGATAGTACTCGACCTTATAACGGAGGAGACCGATAATATACCGACAATAAACAAAGGGCGAGGAAGATGAAGGAAGTGATCGGCTGTGCGGAAGATCGGGGCCCTTGAACGCTCCGCTACCTCCACGATCCATTGCCGAATCAGCTAACACAACGTAGCACAATATGACGCACATACTCTTACAACCTTACGGTAGGGCAATCGATACGTAAGGTGAAATAGTACAGGAGCCCAACTCATCTCGTAGACCATATGCAAATAATTTCTAAAATTATTATCTATCACACTTAGTACGTAAGTTCATTTCTGGCAATTATAAAACTGAATAATTATGTAATTAATTTTTTTTTTTTTAGAATATTTACAGTCCGAAATCCTTAATGCTCCTTACTTCGTCACAAATCAAGTCATTTATCAGGACTTCAATGTTCCTATGTGGCAGGATTAGTCACAACCAGATACCACTCCTTCCATGATAAACTTCCTAACCACCCAACCCACTTGTTTCTAACCTGGCTTCTCCTTCATTACCTGATAATCTTCCTTGGGGTAAGAATAGAAGGTGACATCGAGATCTCCTCCCCTAGAAATGTAATTGGAGTTTTAAGAATGGGTAGATTCCCTACATGTTAGTATCATGCCATTTTAAAACAAATAGCAAATTTATTGGTTGTATATATAGTATTTTAATACAGTTGTAAATATCGAAAATAAATTATATAAAAAAACTTTTTTTTTTTTTATACTAACATTTCCTATCCCATTTTTTTTATATATGAACTAAAAAAAAATTATTTATTAAGATTTAATTACTTCTGTTTCATGTTAGGAATTAAGATCTTTTCATTTTTTTGTTGTTTTTTTTGGTTAGTGTAATCTTTATTTTTTTAAAGTAGTTCATTAGAAAAAAATTATTTTTTTTAAACATATAGTACTTTCTGCTATTCTATTTTTCGCTTCTTATGATTTCCTCATTTTAATGTAATTAATAATTGGAAACTGTTTATATTTTTGTTAATACAGGTATTACGCTTTACTCAAAGAGCATTTTCACAGAAAACAAATAAACAGAACTCTTACAAGATTACTGCACGATAGAATGATGGAAAATAAAAAAGGCGAGAGGACATTTTGGCCACAATGCAGTTCTTAGTCCCAAAATAGTGTGGATCAGTTCACTTTTTTTTATTATTATTGTTTAATATTACATTCTGTCATATTTATATACAATGATAATAAAAACCCTAGAGCTCATTCACACTATATTTACAAATATATAAATTAAATGATTATACAAAATACGAAATATAAAAAATTAATAAAAAATTTAAATAAATAAATAAAATTAAACTTGAAGTAAATTAACCTCTTAAACGCAATCATTCTTATGGAGAACTCCGAAGCGAGCTCTTCCCCCACTTGTGGATGAAAGGGCAGGACTCCTGAGATCCCGGTGCTTCTCTCTCAACCGCGTCACTGTTAATTAAAAGCCAGTGGAGGATGAGTGAAGGTACTAACCGCACGACTTGAGTAGAGAATTTGGAGTTTACCCTTTAGAATCGACTGCCCCTTGTTGTCAAATTGACTGCCCCTTACTAAATAAAATTAATAATATTAAAATAAATTATATTGATACTTACTTATAGCTTATGAACAACTAATCGAATGTAAAGCAAAGATTGTATCCACGTATTGTTCATTAAAATATACAATAATTCATCACTAGCCGGTAACTAACATTCCTATCGAGATATGGACATATAGGAAGCGATGACAATCGATTATAGAAGCATTACCAAATCAGACCGATCCCTGATAGCGAACCTCCCACAGATAGTACGCGACGTCACGTGACGTTGCAGGCTCTGACGTAGCAGGTGTCACTCCTACGGGATGCCGGACGGCCCACGCCAGGAGCTAGACAATACAGCTCTATACGGCCGCGCTATCGAAGCGCTGACAATCGATTATTCAGCAGATGAGATCGACCCCTTTAGCATAATCCTATCGATCAGAGCTGTCATCCCAAAAAGGAATGATAAGATCGAATGAAGTAACCGAGCGGTAACTTCAATCCTACGGGAGCGCTAAATTTCACTTTCCGGGATCTATTTTTAAAAAGTCTTATGTCTTATTGAAATACGGTTATATGAAATTCAAATTATGAGGTGAATATAAGTGTATGAATTATAATAAATATGGATGAAGATTGTTATTATGGTGGTTTATTATTGTTGTAGGTTTAAAGTACGTACTATAATATGATAATTTAATATAAATTACATTCAACCGGAAGTTTATTAACCTCAAAAAAGTTTTGATGAACAGAAATGAAATATATAGTAAGGAAAAGAATTGCGACTGTGAAAATATCGAATTTCAATTTTTGACGGAAATATACGTTTTGAGATCCTCTGATCTAAATAACTGAGTTTCGCAAAATAGTCTGAGTGAGTGCCTAGCTTTAACACGAAAAATCGTTCGAAACTGAAATAACACATTTATTTTTATCCTGGGGTGTGACAGTAACTTTTTCGATGAAATAGAATAGATTATTCGATTTTCTCAGTAACTACACAAAAGATTTTGATTACATTCAGTATATAAATGTACTTATATAATATTCTCAAACATCAGATAGGCCTTATCTCAATTAAAATCGTTTAACATGGTATAATTGACGAATGTTTCAAAAATCTTCCTCTAACGTACCTTTAATTTTTTTTTAATTTGTAATAAATAACCATTTCTCATTGTTAGCAATAATAAACAATGAATAAACACAAAATATATAAAAAAAAAAACATTTTAGTCACAAAACATTTTATTTTTCTTATAAGTCCGACGTTTCGGCCAATCCGGGCATCCTCAGGGACAATCTTAATACAATTTTGTAACTAAATGATTTAAAAATTCAACTCCATGCAGGCTATTCTGCCCAGGTCAAAACAACAATTTCTAATTAGTCAATATTCACATTAAAACAGAAATTAAAATTAATTTATCACAGTCACTATTTGTTAAAACTTTATCTCAACCTAAAAACATTAACAATAACTAAAGCAGAAAAAAGGAATAATAGGTTAGAATAAAAATAAAAAAAACCCGAGACCAGCCGATCTCTCCCGATTGCAAGCATATCTTCGTTATAACATTGAACTGTTCCATTCTTAGGAAAAAAAAAAAAACCGTTAATATTGTTATTTTCACCTCAAGCACCACCAAAATGTTTTGTTCGAAATTTTCTTTCTTTCTGTTCTTACATCTGTTTTTTTCCGAAAATCACAGAAAATTGCGATAACTTGAACACGAGTCGACCAATCTACACAAAACTTGGGGGCGTAAATAGAGCTAGTAAGTGAAAGTTCTATGATTTTTCATTTAATGAGTTTCAACCTAAAAATCATTAACCAATAGTTAGTTATATTCCACAACATTACAACTGAGTCAATGGTATTAAATCTAAAATCATGATGTTTGAATAATCAAGTCGCTATAGCAAATTATCAATAAATACAAACTTTAACCTTCGTATTGGTGGATTTAAGTGGTTCTACACCAATGAAGCAATTTCTAAGATTTATATTTGGACTGTCTCCTTCTTTCCCGACTTCCTACAGTTATTATTCGTGGAAAAAAAAAAACCTTTTTTGCATAAGAAGGATAGATTTCTTACGACGTCCACTTTGCCTTGGGATTCTATTACCCTTATCGGAGATGTTTTGTCCCATTGTGAGAGAAATGTCTGGAATCCACTTAAAACCGAATGTCAAATTTTATAACAGAAACGGGAAATAAAACGCAGACAACAGAAAATGTAGACAAAAACTCGACGAAGAGTTCCGAAACCGCAATGCTAAATATCAGAAAAGCGACATTACGTTTTCCATACATAAAATGTCACCGAAATGTCATTCTGACCAGGAAGCTTGAACTTTAAAATAGCAACTAGGTAAGACGTAATACGGAGATATACAATGGCAAGTATAAAGGATAAGCGTCAATAACTGGCAGGACACTATCCTTTGCTTATTAATAGATGAGATAAGTATGTAGGAAAAACACCCTGTTAGGTTAAAAAGAAAGAAGAACCAACCTTATGCAACAGAGCATGATGGAAAATAAATTATTGTAGGAAGATAGTCCGGGTGGTGGTCAATAAAGTGATCAAAATAGTAAAAGAAAACTGGAAGATTCCTGATTGACCGTGTGTATCAATGAATGGAATATGGTCTGGGTGCAATCAAATAAAACTCAAATAGTCCCCCATTTACTATTTGAGTTTTATTTGACCGTACCCGGACCAAATTCCATTCAGTAAAATAAAACTATTTGTTAATCAACGTTTCGCCCCACTTTGCAAGGCTGTCAGATTGAAATGGATTGGTTCGTCATCTCCGTTTCAATATGACAGCTCTGAAGAAGCCCTTACAAAGTGCGGCGAAATGTTGGTTCACAATAAATAGTTTTGATGAATGGAATATGGTCCGGGTGCGGTAAAAAAAAACTCAAATAGTAGATAATTATACTATTTTATTGAGCCAACGTTTCGCCCCACGTTGCAGGGCTTCGTCAGGGCTGTTTTGACCACTTGTGGTAACTTTCTTTTTGACTGCCGTCAAAACAGCCCTGACGAAGCCCTGCAACGTGGGGCGAAACGTTGGCTCAATAAAATAGTATAATTATCTACTATTTGAGTTTTTTTTTTACCGCACCCGGACCATATTCCATTCATCTATACACACGGTCAATCAATAATCTTCCAATAAATAGTTTTCTTTTACTATTTTGATACCTTTATTGACCGCCACCCGGACTATCTTCTTACAATATACTTCATACGACCAACGAGCTTCTTCCAACACAAATTATTATATCTCTTAATAAAAAAAAAAAAAACTGCTGGGTTTGATGGTATAAAAACCCCTGACTTTATTATTCACTCAAACCTCTAAACTCCTCTAATAATGGCATTAATAAATTCTATAATTAAATCAGAATATACCCGGAAAATGCTTAAAATCTCAATTATCAGACCAGTCCATAAAAAAGGCAGTAAACCATTTAGACCATTACAGACCTATCATTATTAATCCTATCAACGGTAAATAAAATCATAGAAAAATACGTAACCAATCATTTAAATATTTTTCTGGAAAAATAGAAAAACATTAGTAGCTATCAGAATGGTTTTCTATAAGGCAGAGAGGTACTGAGCAACTATTTCTCGATTTCACAAATTTAATTAATAATAAAACTTGATTGTAATTGTTAGATAATTTAAATAGCTTATTTCATTTACGTATATACACATTTAAACATATACATAGATATGCTAATAATAAAGCCGGCTATGACATACCAGAAAATAAAAACAGACATAACACCTCTCGCATCAACAGTTCTTTTAAACTCCCTAATAGTGATATTACATTCTCTCAACACAATTCATCATGTTTATCCATTATCGTTTACAAAAGGATTGTGACAGAGAACAATGTTATTAGGACATAGAATCGGGTCAGACCTACAACGATACAACCATCGACTACAAGAACTCTCTATGCACTCCTTGTTGTGACACATCTCCTAAAGAGAATGCCGCGCATGCTAAACAGAGATCAGGACTAAGGAATGTTCAAATAACTGACTGACTTGAAGAGATAGAGGAAGCGATTGACACTGAAGGGCCAAATTGAAAAAAAAACAGGACACTTATCCAATATAAATAAAGTAAATCCTTTGATTCCGCATAAATGCTAAGAAAATAAATAAATAAAAAGAGAAAGCATTCAGCGTAACGTCGTGGATGAAAAGCAAGCAATTAGGACTGGAAATGTAGGCAGTTTCCTTTTAAGTGGTTGTGTCACTCAAAGTGAAGTCAGCTTCGACCCAGAGCACTAAAGCTTCGAAAACCTCATCTTCATTCGAAGAGGAAGTGAAACTGAAGTCAGCGTTTTAGGATTTTAAGGATTAATTACTAAATATTCGTCTAAACGGCTAATGACTTAAAATATTATGTATGTTCCAACGACCGCTTTTAGAAGGAACTAACAGAAAACCCGTTCCCCATTTCCTAATTCCCTTGTTTACCATCCCCTACTTCACCTCAATCGCCAATTACATAAAAAACATTATAAACTGTTTTATAGTAAATTTAACTAGCTTTAATTTTAGTGCTGGCAGACATCTGTGCGTCCTATGGTTTCTGAAATAAAGTTTTTCATAAATCAAACTTATTGTCCGAACAACTATAAATCAATTTATTTTAACAAATATCTTGAAAACTACTATTCCTACGAAGATAAAGTTTATTAACTACTTTATAGTACACTAAACTAGCTTTAATTTGAGTGATATTAGACATCTGTACGACACATAGTTCCTGAGATATAGATTTCTCAAAATAAATTAACTAACTACTAATCTTTCATCAGTAGATTTTTATGAAATGTTGGTTTTTTAAAAGGACGATATCTCGAGAACTATTGGACTTAAATAGCTCTTTTAGGGCTAATATTTCAGCAAATTTACTCTGCTTTAAATAATGTTCTTTTAGATTTTCTAGTGTTGTTGGTAGTTTTTAAGATATAGAGCTCCGAATGAAAAATTAATTTTTTTTTTTGGTTGTGAAACAGCCGCCATTTTTTATTCCCCCTACCTATACTTGGCAGACTCATCAATTTTGACTATTAATTATACATATTTTTCATTAAAGTAATCAAAAATTGGGGTGAAATAACTGCCTTTTTTTCTTCCCGGCTCTTATACTATTAGTAGCCACGCGCCTTATCCCGGGGCTACCTGCGCTTTTTTTTTCCTCTTAAGATATTTTTTTTCGTAAACCATAAAAATAGCAATAACTCTAATACTAGCTCACGGACCTACAAAAAACTTGGAAGGTACATTACGACAATTGAATTGAGAACTAAAATTGCCATGGTTACGGCCCTTTTTCATGAATGAACTATTGATAAATAATTATCGTTTCCATGACAATTTTAGCTATTAATTTTATCTATGGCTAATTTTTGCCCAATTCTGCGATTGAACAGTTCGATACAAAGAAGTTCCTTTTTCTTATCTTTAGTGACTTAATTGTTGTTACACAACTCTTTAGTTAAAATTGAATATGGTTCGATAATTTGATATACATACTTTGGCGCCTAAATATCCCGCCCAGACTTCGCGGAATCTACTGACATTATTTAAGATCCTGAACTAACATTCAAAAAACTTAAACTTTAAACATTACTTTTTTTAAATACTACATATTAAAATGATTTACCGTATCTGAACAAGAGGATGGTCGGGAGTGCAGTTAAAAAAGAACTAAAAATAGGTTTTATTTTAAGGCAATCCACATCAAAGGTGATGTTTGCCTCGTTATCTACAGGTGACCAAACTATTCTAACTATGGTTGGGGGTCAAGTTTTTCCTTTTTGACTGAACCATCTGCCATGTCCTTCATATATATTTTTTAAAATACTTTATTTTGACAGCTCTTCTCTAAATATAGCAGCTGAAGTGAGAACTTAAAGCTAACATTAATATTTTAATTAAAAAAAAAAAAACAGACAGAAAAAACACAACTCTAATAAAGCGCTTTCAACTCATTAAAATACATATTGCATCCCTTATTCAGTAGGCACTCACGAAGAAACTATAAGGGAAGTGATTAAGAAATGAGTTACGAGGGAAAGTTTAATACAATAATTTAAAATATACAAACTCTCCTTTTATAATTATAAACATTTTAAAACAAATCCATTTTATTCATATATCTCCATGAATATGTAGAGAAAATATATTATCTAAGAATAATGAATTTCCGAATAAAGATGGAGAAAAATAATAATAATAAATAAGAGTATATTTTATCATCCCTCTCATTCATTGGTTAATAAGTGTGAAGTCTGGGAATAATTACATGCTTCATAATGTATTAATGCAAAAAATAAGTCTCTGAAACGAAAATTTATTTCTGAATTCCTATCCTGTTAATACTAAATAAAGAGGAAAAAGATTTTTTAAAGACTTGAAAAAAGTCATCATCATCAAGCCTTTGTATTAGGAAAATGACAATGACCTTGAAATTTACAAGAGGTTATGACATGGCACACCTACCAGAGAGGCCTAGCCCAAACTGGTCCAGTTTAAAATCCACAACCAATAAAGCTCTCGAATCAAATAACCCTTTTCATACTGACATAGCGATATAATACAAAAATAAAATACAGTACAAGCTAAATCAAGTTAATTATAGTATAAAATTATTACTTAGCAACTTAAATCAAAAGAGATAACACCTTCACAAAACAGCAAGGAAGATCTGTGTTAATATTTAACTTAAAAAAAAAAATAATCAACACATCTTGAACTAATTCTAAATACGATATTAGTTCATAAACTGAGATTTTATTAAGCTAGACTAGTGATCATATTTAATGTTTTATTCAAGAAAATAAAATTTAATTATTTCTTCTAGGATATAACCGGATAAATTATAGTTCATAAACAGAGAATAAAAGGCGCAAGACTAGATATTATATTTAATATTTTCTTCTAGGGTATAAACAAGTAAATTATAGTTGTTCTAAATTATGTCTTAAGTCAATTTTTATTAATTTGCTCATAAATTTAATAAAAAAATTTGCACAAGTTAAGAATAATTGAGACATATAAAAAATTGAAGTAAAGTTTTGTTCTTTCTGATATTCAGAACAAATCAAATAGATAAAATATGTAGTTATGAATTCAATTAAAATAAATGATGGTTTATTATGGTGCATCATCATTTATTATACAGATATCTTTGACAGAACTACCCAATAAGGAAAAATACTTTTGTAAATATACTTTTATGAAAACCTTTTAAAAAAAAAAAGTGACTAATATGGGAAAAAGCAAACAATAGAAATGAAAATAAGAAATTGCAACTTGCAATGTAATAATTATTTGCTTGAAATATTCAATAATATTAATTTCAACCATAAGATATAATGCAAATGACACAGTTTGAACAGCTTTGAATGGGGGGAGGGGGGAGGAGAAGATCAACATACTAAATAAATAATTAACAGTAAAGAACCATATTCAGATTTGATTAATAAAAAATTATCGCTAAAAATGATATAACAATAGGTACTATGAACTGAGCTAAATAATCGTAAAATCTATCTACTAAAAAGATTACTTCTTAAGAATAGGAACAAATAGCTCGAGACAGATATTAAGGCTCTTAACTATAAAATTGTAATCCTAATAAAAATAGTTCATCCTAAGTGAAAGATGAATATGGAAGAGTCAATACAACAGAAAACTGGCCTGGGAGAGCATAAATTAAAAATCATTTGCTTCAAATAACAGGGTTTAATCAAGAATCAAACGAGCAATCTTTTTTTAGACATAGATCAGAGTCAAAGATGAAAATCTAAACCATAGGATTTTGTCAATATCACCGTACTGAAAGTATTGTACCGAATACAAGGAGTTTATCACATTTATTTGGTTTCATTTTTTTAAATTTTTACTATCTGGTTCATGTCTACTATATACTAAGCGACATGATTAATATTGAATGATTCAGTGCTCTTCTAATGCATATTCAGATGATAGATATTAGCTCAACAAGGAAGATATTGAAATAAAATAAATATGACACAGTCCTTTTACTTATCAGGATAGGAATATGAATTGCAAACATGATAAGAAAAGAAACTTAAGAAATGCAGTTTTGTGAACACAGTAGATGTATTTCATCAGTAGATTGAATATGATAGAAAGCAGAGAATATGAGTAATTGAAAAACTGAATATAACAGTCTTAATAGAATGCAATTAGTAAATTTATCAATAAAATTCCATTACTACTAATCATAATAATTAAAAAAACATACATTTACAAATATATATATATATATATATATAGACATAATAGGGACAATAATTTATTCAAATGAGTTAATCAATTCCTTCATTTATTATTAAAATATTTTCAAAAAAGTTATTCTATAAGATGGACAGGTTATCTACCGGCTGGAGGGAAAACATAAGATCGAACTAAAATCTTCCCTACTCCTAAACATAGTTATCACAACTGATAAGAAAAACCACAATCCAAACAACTACATCTATTCCACTATTATTATTACTGACGTTATGAAATTATCTGTCATGAGAAAACAATGAACTAAAAAGTAACCAATAATACCGAAATTACAAACTGGATATTTTTAGATTTTTGGCAAAAACCACTGAATTTACTGAAATTCGACTAGGTAGGCCTTAAAATATGAAAGTGATCACCAAATTGAAAACGAAGGTAAATCCTTGACGGTAATTCACATAACACAGACACTTAATCACACAAATTTAAATTTTAAATGTTCACTTACCTCTATTTTCTTGGCATAATTCGATCAAGGCTCAAGTTTGACACAAAACAATTCGACACACTTTAAATTCTTCAACGAATAACTCGATTTTATCAGTTCAGGACAGACGAAAAAAAATAAAATACGTAAACTGCACTGAAACTGTTTACAAAACCGTCACAATATAAGGAAAGGCGAACTGACAGATGTAAGCTCCACAAGCCGGTCTTGCCAACAAAACAGCAACAAATACCTGAGCCCAGGCGTTATGATAAAAAGTCTCTTATCAATATCTTTGAAAATAATATTTATCCTTAAATTCTATTTAATCCTTATATCAGACTAATACATTTTAAAATATTTTAGTCTAGTTTAATAAGTTTAATCTTAATATAATTTTTCATTGAATAAGCAAAAACATTTATTTAAAAAAAATATATATTTTATTCAAATTCAAAACTAATTATTCAATACTAGATAAAATTATAGATGTATACATTTTCTAGTACGAAATTAAAATGAATAAATAGTAAAAAAGATAAAAGCAAATATTCGATACAAAGGGGGGCTCCTAGATTCAGAATTCTCTTTCTTCATTACATATTTGTTTATTACAATAACAAAAATTCAATATAATAACAAAGTGCACACCTAATACAACAAACTAATAAATTTAAATGTTCATAGAAGTAATTTATAACAAGCATTAAAATTGAAATTATAAAACCTAGATGAAAGTAATTTAAAAGATACATAAAAACTCAATAATTTTAGAAATATAAACATAAACTTTCAAAACACTTAATAACATAAGAAATATAAATAATAAATTTAAAATTTACAGAATTACAGAAAAACTAAATTTTAAGAAGATAGTGCCTGGCAGTCAATAATAGTATAAAATAGTAAAAATAATTTAGCTATCCTTTGCAAGGCTTTTTCAGGACTAAATGAAAACAAGATAAAAACATTGTAAGATGTGACAAAAAAATAGAATACATATACAAAGAGGATAAACAATTATACGAATTAAATTGATTAATTACAAATATGGATGAATAGGAAACTAATTAACAATAGGTACATCCATGTGTTATAGAATTGTAAATATAGAACTAGAGTAATAAATAGTAGAACAATACTTATTAGAAATCAAACAAATGGCTGTAACAAAATCACACATGGCTGTATTAATTATTACTATTAATGAGTTTCCTATTCATATATATTTGTATTTTCTTAACTTAATCTGTCTCGTTTTATGTATACTTTTTTACCCTCTTTGTATATGTATTCTTATTTTCTTGTTGCATCTTACAATGTTTGTATCATGTTTTCATTTAGCCCTGAAGTATCCCTGCAAAGGTGGGCTAAACTTTGGTCACCATTAAATAGTTTTTTGTTATTTATTGACTGCACCCATACATCTTCCTCCAATCTACCTTATCAGTACATTGAGTACATACAATGAACTATTTATTGTTCTATTAAATGTATCACAATCGTAATTAATATAGGAATTTGTTTCACAGAAATGAAAAACATTGATATTATTGCATGTAATCGATTAAATCACTGATTTAATTTAAATAATGGCACATCAGACAAAAAAAGGGTTTTTAATTTTGTATTTGAGGTATTCCATAGATTGTACTGTAGAAGAACCACAATAAAAAAAGAAATCCCTACTATGGTACAATCGCTGAAATAAGTTTATTTTAAAATATAAACCCAATATTTTTATATGAATATACTATTATTTTATATTTCAAATATATTTTAACATGAAATACAGACAAAATTAGTTTTATCTAATCTTTAAATTTTTACTACGATACATTCTATTCCTTTAATTGATAGTTGAAAAGTTCTGATCTTCAATTGTGTATTTCATCCATGAAGTTGGAGTGGAATCTAGCTTTAACACTTGGAGAATTATTAAATAAATGTTTTAAATACTGTTTTGTCAGCCTCTTTGATGTAGGTTTAAAGAATATATCTTATATTATTATATATATAAAGACAATTATTCAAATACTTGGATTCATAAATAAGCAAGTGAGTTTTGGCTAAGATATTGTTTTAAAAAATAGCTTTATCATCATTACCTTATATTAGATTTTATACATATATTATATATACCTGATAATTCAATCCAGTAGGTTCTAGAAATTCAATTCACAGATTCAATACTCTTATTGCTTGAGATGTAAAATATATATAATAATTCATTGGAACTGTAACTTTACAATAATAAAGAGTGAAGAATTTTATTTAACATTGTAATAATTACCTTTGAGCTAGATACTAATGAATGCCAAGAATAATTTAGTAATAATTATAAAAATAAAATATGCTTTAAGAAACCTTGGAGAAGATGGAAATCAAATTTCTATGCAGATGTGATATAATAGTGTAAGATACCAAGATCAAACTGCTGCTTTGCTTGAATAGTGGCACATCTGACAAAAAATGTTTTTATATTGTATTTGAAGTATTCCATAGCTTTTATCGTAGAGTGGAGTTAATTTGTTACAACTCCAATAGCTATAGTAAAGTCTGTAGGATGAGTTCAATAAAGAAATTAACTGCAGTATACAATGTTATCTTTGGAATATGTTCAATTCTAAATAAAATTTGTTTTCATAAGATGTGCCACAATTCAATCTAAGCAGTGAAACTGATAACCTATCTTTTCTATTTGTAATTTTTTAAAAAATAAGAATCAAATCATACTTTCATATAAAATGAAAACATACGAAACCGAGAATGACTATAAAAAGTTGAGTTATAAAAATAACATTGTGATATTGCCTCTCTGCTATCAAAATACTTTTTCATAATGCTCATAATTTATTACAGAGAAACAAAAAATATATTGAAGTTTTTGAAAAATTCTGTAAAAACTGGTTATTTATTTTTTTTTTATTTAGTCCTAATGATGGCTCGCAACTTAGGCTGACGTATTTTCATTCAATTAACAATAAATCTTAATTATAAGGAAATGTTTTCTTCACTGACACCTTAAATTACATCTACAGTATTATAAAAAAATTGTCTGATTTGTTTTCACGCATAGTTAATCTGTAATAGCAAATATTCATTGATAAATTACTGTGCATCACATTAATTTTAAGATTGGATTAAGAGCATTACATCAATATGAGAATAAAATTATTTTCTATCTACCTTTTTCAACTACCACTTTAGATTAATCAAAAGAAAAATATCAAAATAAAGCAGTTTTTAAAGTATTGTCTTATTAAAATGATCTGTTCATAGAAAATTAACAATTAATTATATCTAATTGTTATATTACTGGAACACATCCAATAGCAATAGTATTGTCAACAGCAGGTAATATAATTTAATAATGTTTTATGTCTGAATTTACTTATTCCAACCCACTCTTATTTTTATTGGGATAAATGATGTCATTTCTAAAAATTCATCTTGAAGGAGGAAAACAACTTTTGACTCTGAGCAGTTTAAGGATGATGAACATTGACAGTTTATAATAGATTATATTCCATCTAGACTTTTTTTTTTTTTTTTTTTATAAAAACTAGGTTTTCACTTTTGTAATCAAATGAATTTAACAACAATGTTATTTAAATAATAAAAAAAATTAAAGAACTATCAAGGGTTATATAATTATGAGAGATAGTTGACCGTGGATGATAAATGAGGAGAAGATGGTTGGGGGTGCAGTCAATGAAAAACACAAATAAGTATGATTAACTTATTTTAATGTGCCAACGTTTCGGCTAGAGTTTCTAGCCTTCTTTAGGGCTAAAAACAAAACAAGATAACAACCACAGTAAGTATAGAAAAATAAAAAAATATAAAAAGAAAGTATAAACAGAATAATTTTACACATACAATGAATAATTTTACAAAATAGAATTAATAAAATGAAGTGATGAGAGAATCGGGAAATAAAATGTATACATAGGTAATTGAAAAAGTGGGTACAATAACATAATTAAGGAAATGAAATAAAAATAAAGTTATATCAAGGGTTATGATTATAATATTACAGATTTTGATTTGTTCTGTACGTTGGTACACAATGTGATTAAACACTCAACAGCATACGGTTAGACTGAGAAATGATCCCCATGTTCTTAAGGAAATTTATTAATATAGAATAATGTTGAACAAACAACACACATATAATCAATATTTCACATAATCCTCCATATACTTCAGAATTTGAAAATACATGTTTGTAACTTTGATAAATTAAAAACATATTATCCTTAATATTTAAATTGAAACTAACAATTTCATAATCATGATGATATTTCACAATGTTTTGAAACCTGGGCTTATAATAAATAATTACTCGGCTTTATAAGTAAGGGCATATGTCTGTGTTGTTTTTCAATTGTTCGTTTATTGCAAAGCTCAATTTAAAGAAAAATCCTTTTTATTCTGTTAAATAATATATCATTCTTTTAAAAAGCTATATAATGTCAAGTACATAGTTGACCCAGAGTGTATATATGAGGAGAAGATGATTGTGGGTATGGTCAGCGAAGAAAACCAATAATTAAAAATTTATTTATTAGTGAGAAAGTTTTGGCCAGAATATTAGGTCTTCCTCAGGGCTAAGAACAAAAATAAGATAACAACCATAGCATATGATAATAATAGTCTTTATTTATCCTGGGATTGATCCCTTTAGAATAATACACAGGTGCCAAAATTAGGCTTTAGAGCCTTAGAGTAAAATACAAAATAAAAATGGTATTATAAAACATCACAAAAAAATAATAAAAATAATGAATTTGAAAAGATAGAAATGAACAACAATAACTAACAGAATATATAAAATAAGATTAGAACAAATAAAATAAAACCACATGTCTTATCATAAAATATAAGGTGACTAATTTCTGAAAAAAAATCATAAAAAGTCAAATACAATTAAACTAAAAATAATAAATGAAAAAGTCAAATTTCTGCTAATATACAAATTTACAAGTACAAAAAAAATCTGAAACATTAATTAAATACAGAAAGTATATAAACCTTTTTTGAAACTTTTAATTGTTATTCTTCTGGCATTGGGTGGACAGAAGGTGGTCGATGATACGGGATTTGAAGGTTGGAAGAGTATTAGAACTACGAATGAAGGAGGAAATAGAATTCCATGGGAAGAGGAACGGATGTGGAAAGATCAACCAAAGGCTGGGGTTTGATGGGCAGTTACATAATATACTTACATATAAGTCTGAAGGCCATGAGCAGGTATTGTGGAATGCAGATGTACGATGGACAGTGGGATCGGATAACTTTGTAGAGGAAGGAAGCAAGAAAATATTTACGATGGAAGAAGGGGTAAAGTCAATTCAACTCTTCATAAAATCAGATGACAGAGGCATCCCTGGGGACCCCAAAGATGTACAAAGCAATTAATTAACTGTTTTAATTTTGCTTCGAGATCCCCAGAGATATCCCCATAGACCACACAAAAATAATCAAAGTGGGGGAATATTAAGGAAGTAACCAGAAACCTACGGGTTTCAAAAAGGAAGTAGGAGGCAAAGATAATTTTAACGCTTTAGGGTGAGAAGGTACAACAGGAAATATACAGTTTCAATATTCTTATAATATTATACTATTCATTTTATTCAATACTACTTATGTACCTATATTATCTTTTATTTTCTTATGTTTCCTTTTATTTCCGTAATTCCATTTAATCATTGTGGATGTTATCTTGGTTTTGTTCATAGCCTTGATGAAGGCTTGAAACGTTGGTGCTACGAAATAATGGGAGTACCATACTCCCAATCATCTCCTCATATAACAAAATAAATAGATTTTCAGAAAAAGGGGTCACATAGACTCAATTTTTTTTTTTTAAATAAAATTTTATTCAGTAAACAAAAATGTCTTTCGCTAACTCAATCATGTTTGCCAACGTCATATTTTTCAGTTTTGCATTTCCTTCTTCTAGAACAAAACTTTTAACATGGTTTGTGATTTCATGCCTCCTTTTATGTAATACTACAGCAATGAAATCTTTGGTAAACTCTTGCAAGATGTTGCCGACAGCTTGATCACCAGTTAGCCCCCACAATGAAATCTAGACATAAAATGTATAAATTTGGATTTAAATGAGTGTCTCTAAAATTTAATAAATGATATTATTTATTAGAACCATTTTACTTAAACAAAACTGACTTTATTTAGGAAATAAAATGTGATCAATGTAGTTATTCACATATATAGCCTTTAAAATATCTTAATGTTTATTTAAAAGGTATCAAACTGTTATTATGTGGCCCCCAAACTAATTGTTAGTGGTCCTTGTTAAATTATAATATAAATATAAATGATAAAAAATATAACTATTTTTGTTTCACTTTTGACCACAACCCTGACCATCTTCTTATATATAAATATAAATGGATAGCAAATTCTGAAAAAGAAATAGTATCTAAATTCATTTTTTTTTTTTTTTTTTACTAAATATCATTATATCTCTAATCTCTAAGCACCTACGAATCTTCACTTAATAACATCATTTTAAGAAAATTTGTAAATATGCTGTATTCTACATTAATCTTAACTATTACTTATTAATTAGCTCCTTCTTTAATTGGGTTTGTCTTTCTTGTCATATTTATTTCAATTTTAGGCCACTAATTATTTGTAGTAGTATTTCGTTTTATGAAGCAGTTTTTTTTTTTACAATTCTGTTACCTCCTCCACAAATGCAGTGTATAAAATTATTATTTAAATGTAATGTTCATCACTCCAGAGAATAACTTGACTTATCTTTATTGAATTTGGTATACTTGTTTTTAATAATCTTAAAATGGTTGCTTAAGGGGAAATCAGCCACAATCAAAGGAGAAGATCATCAGCACTTTATATTTAAAAAATATATTCACATATTTTAATATTTATTACAATATTTTGCTGACCCTGTTTTGATAAAACTTAGTAAATATTTTCCTTAATTAAAAAATTGATTAGGCTGAATCAAACTCCTTTCTCCTTACTGATAATTGGTAATTTGGAGGGAGAAGGGAAGAACGGCTGAGCAAATACTGGCAAAGGGTCAGGAGGTGCATTTATTATCTTTAAATATATCACGCATGATTTTTCCTACGTAAATGGGACATTAGTAGTCGAGGGAGTTGAGGCATCAGTCAACCTTGACTGCCTCATGGCTGCAGCGGAGCCAGTCCAAACTTGGTCGGGGGGGGTTGACTTTTATTTCATGCCAGTCCCACATGGTGAACCTAGCTGCTGCAACATGAACTACAGTCATCACACAGACATTGTATATTTATATGCATTGTTTTTGTAAGTAATTTAACTTGACTTATATATAACCATTTATTATATGATTATATTTCTAAATGTATTATTTCAATCAATTAAGATTAGAATAGAATAGAATCTTCTGATCCACTAAAAGCTAATTTCTTAGACATAGCATCTCTTGATAGCGTTTAATTGCTCAGGGAGTTGACTTAGCACAACTTGATAAACCAAAGTATAAATTTCGCCTTCAGGGAACCACCTCCTTAGGAGACAGTGAGTAACAACACACATATCGGATCAATACATTCTAGTAATATTTTAGGAAATGTATATAGGACTTTTATTTCACTCTGTTACTCTAAAGCTCTCCTTCCTAAACCTTTTCTTTCATTGTAAGGATCTACAGCTAGTTCCTGTAGGACTTTCTAACCCCTTCATGACAGTAGGCTAGTTCCCTAGAGAGTGAAGTTTCCATCCTGTGAGGATTTATGGTTTGTTTCCCTAAAACATCCTGTCAATTCATCTCCACACCAACTACTTAGCCTAATGAATACGCACTGTTGAGGCCTTCTGGTAAAGAGTTCCTCACATCTTCAATTAGAGTCAGAACTAACTAATTATACACAACCTCCTCGACAAATGTATTAATATCTGTGAAAGGAATATGGTCCGGGTGCAGTCAAATAAAACTCAAATAGTAAATGGGTATACTATTTTTATTTGAGCCAACGTTTCACCCACGTTGTAGGGCTTCGTCAGGGCTAAGAAAGATACAAACACATAGTTACAAAAAAAAAAAAAAAACATAAATGGAAAATATAATAGCAGGGGTATACAATGAAAAGTAAAATTTAATAAGAAAAATTAAAGGTTGTAAACAGCAAATGAAAATGGTAATAGTAAGAGATAAAATAAGAAAAGAAATATTAAAGAAAGTACAAATTAAGAGATGAAAAGAGAAAAGAGTAAAATCAAATGAAAATTAATGAGAGTCTCATTAATTTTATCTCATTAATTTTCATTTGATTTTATTCTTTTCTCTTTTCACCTCTTAATTTGTACTTTCTTTAATATTTCTTCTCTTATTTTATCTCTTATCTTTCTGTTATTATTACCGTTTTCATTTGCTGTTTACAACCTTAAATTTTTCTTATTAAATTTTACTTTTCATTGTATACCCCTGTTATTTTCCGCTTATGTTTTTTTTGTTACTATGTCAAGTGTTTGTGTCTTTTTTAGCCCTAACAAAGCCCTGCAACATGGGGTGAAACGTTGGCTCAAATAAAAATAGTATACCCATTTACTATTTGAGTTTTATTTGACCGCACGCGGACCATATTCCTTTCATTGATACACACAGGCAATCAACAATCTTCCAGTATTAAAATCTGGTTCTTATCAAGGCTTCCATTAACAAATTCTATTATGTAACATGTTGACTACTAGTTTCTTTGGAATGTATCTCCTCTTGGTTAAGTAAAGCTAGCAGAAGTTGATAGCTGAGATCAATCTAAAACTATAACAATATCTACCATCACAAGAATCACTTCTTTGTACAAGTGAGAGAGCATCATTCGATGCTTATGCCTTAATTCAAAAATATTAAATTATACTAAAACATTATTTTGCTGCAGGATTGAGTCAATCACAGTTATTTACTTCCACTTTCTTACCTTTTTGAAATTAAAAATATAAAATAAACAAGAAGGAACTCAATTTTATAAAAAAATAAATATACAATCCAAAACCCTTCATAAAATCCTCAATGCTCCTTATTTTGTTACTAATAAAACCATCCATAAAGACCTAAATGTTCTTTATGTAACCGATCTAGCCCGAACCCGATATCATTCCTTCTATTATAAACTCCCTAACCACCTAAACCCACTAGTTTCTAACCTTGCTTCCTCTTCCATTCCTGGCAATCCTCTGAGGCGCCTGAAAAGAAGATGGCCTCGTGACCTTATATTGTAAAATGTTTTCAGAGTTCTACTACTGGGTAGTTTCTCTACATGCTGTATCATATCATTATCACTATGTCATTATGATCAAATTTACTTGTTGTATTTTTTATACAGTTGTAAATATCAATAAATAAAAATTAAAAATAAATAAACAGATAAAACAATAATGTACAAGACAAAACTTTCCATGAATGAATAAAGATTAGCTAATGTAAATCTAAGATTTTTACCTCTAAATCTTCAAATATATAATCCATATCAAAACCGAGAATTTGTATACGACCATCCTTTGGTTCGATTTTTGTATTTAGGGCCAGATTTATATTTTTCAATTTAAATCTAAAAATAAGAGTAATCATAAATATGATACTTTTTTAAATCAATAATTTTCATAATTAAAAATTCTAAAAGTATAATGAAATATAATATGGTCTAAATCGATAAATGAAATAATTACTAAAGCATTATTGCATTTTTTAAAAATATTCAGTGCATTAATATCACTTAATGATCAAAACTTGAATATATAAATAATAAAATAAATAAATCTTCATTTATCATTTCATTGATTGTATAAATTACTAATATAAATCAACAAATAAAAGATTTTAGAAGTTTTTTGTCCAATATTTTTTTTTCTACATTGATTATTGTAATGGCTGGTTAAAATCTATATATATTATATTTATATATTTATTTCATATTTAGAAAAGTAAATTAAAGGAAACAGAAATAAGGTGTACAAAGATATTTTAAATTTTCTTTGCTCATTTTTATATAATTTTTCATATATATTTTTTTTTTTAGGTTCTATCATAGTTTGCTTTATGTTTAACGTTATTTTACAATAGCGCTTTCCTCCAAGGGCTGGCAGATCAAGATAGGGCTACTATTCAGGCGTTGTGCAAATTTATAGCAGAATCCAAGTTAGATTTTTAAAATTAAATAAATAATAACAAATTAAATTAAATAATAAAAATTAATAATAACAATTTACATCCTCAGCTCCATTCTTTTATAATATAACAACTGGAGCAGTGTAGGACTCCAACGGGAGTCTTGGGCCAACATAAGAAAAGGAAAAAAAAAAAACGTTATTTTTTACTCTTATATTCTTTAAAATGTTTGTATTTTTTATAACTTTTTTTTAGCCCTGATGATATTAAATAGTATTTATATTATACATAGATGGCTCACTGTATATGAATTAAGAACAAAATAGCCTGGGTTGCAGTCAACAAAAACAATAAAGAAATAATTTGAATTGTATAGTTGTAAAATATTTTTTGTTTCTTCTTGACTACACCCCTGACCATCTCCTTCAATTAATGAATAGTCAAAACTATTTAGAGTCTAATAAATAATTAAAACTGTCTGTAGTATAATAATCAGTTAATATTTAAAACTTTAAATGATAGAAAGAAAAGTGATTAGTACAAGTTTTAAATTTAGGAAAGAATTATATAGAAGAAATTATATGGGACAAAGGCAATTAGCCGGCATTTTTAAGAATTTTAAAAGAGAAAATGACAACAAAGTAAAGGTATCCTTGAAAATGACCTAAGTGGTCGAAAGGTTGGAATGTTTTTAAAAAGAATAAAGTTGAGAAAAATGATCAAATATTGTGTTTAAATAAACTAAACCACTCTCAAACAAGAATATATTAATAAAAATTAATCTAATTTCTAAAATGATAATAGTAAGTTAATATACCAGAGTAATAAGTATACTTGATCTCTAAAAAAATTATTTTAATTCACACCAAAAGTTGTACAATTGTATTGTTTTCAATATTGGCATTATCATAAATTGTATACATTTTAACTAACCATTACAATGATCAACATTTAAAAAAAGTTTTGAATTAAAAATCTTTTATAAATGATTTATATTGGTAATTTATATAATTGATGAAAAAAAAAAATGAAAAGGTTCATAACATTTATTCAGTATTGTTATGATGTAATTTTTCTTTTATACTTACAAATATAATCCATCTCCAAGTATTGGAAAAACAGTAAAATATGACCCGTTCATTTTGTAGCTGCCAGATACTTGAGTATCAACTAGAGTTCCAACGAAGGACACATTTAAGTCAGGAGTAATCTTTAACGTATGTATGTCGTAATCAGTATATCCTTTTAAAAAACCATTGAATGATAAATCTAACCTTTGAATGAAATTAATAAAAATTATTACTGGTTAAAAAAAATTGAAAATCGTATGAAGAAAACATAATAATACCTCAGATTAGAATCACTCATCGAAATACTTCTTTCAAAATGTAATGGATCCAACCCATTCACATTATTATTTGTGTGATGTTTTTTCATGTGAATGCTCGTATAATGTAAGAAATTTTCTGAAAGCATTAATAAGGAATTTTAAAATGAAACATATTGCAGTCCCAGTTCAAAAGTGTAACATTTCAATAAATGATTATTTTGATATATGCATATAGTCTTAGCAATAGTAAGATCTATACAGTAAAACACAGAATCATAGTTAAACATGTGTCATAAAATATAAGAAAAAAATATTTCAAGATATTACAGATTTTAACTGGTATATCTTACCCTTAGTACTAAGATTACATGCATATCTTATATGGAAAGGGTATGAGGAATTTTTCAAAAGTTATTATATCCATTTTCCAAAAGTAAAGAATTTTGTTTTTATAAATAAAACTTCTACATCTAAAACTTATTCAGTTAATTTCAAAATTTTATTTTAAAAGTTTATTCGAAAAAAGTCATTTCAAGTAGGTGTTTCAAGTAGAGATCAACATTTTCAATAAACATTTAACTTATCCATATGAGATTTACTCATATTAATTTTTAAATAATAATTACCCAAGATTGGATATATTGAGTTATGATAGAAAAATTCTCATCTGAATTAACTAAATATAATAATACAATATATGAAAATAGCTCACAGAAACTTCTCTGTTAATTATTTCATAATACATTAAAAAATGAGTGGAATGATTAGAAAAATAATTCTATGGATTCCCTTCCACTCAATATTTCTTTCTTTTTTTTTTTTTTTTTCAATTATATTAATATATGGAACAAGGTAGAGCCCCTCAACCTCGCATTACTTGAGCTGTATAATAGTTACTGTCAAGATAACATTTATTGTCATGACAATACTGTTACATTTGGTATAAAGTGATAGTTGACAATACATGTAATGGCAGCTCAGTAATCATCAAATTAAAATTTTTCAATACAATAACTGCCAAAGCAACTGGTATTGTGTAATAGCTGACAGTACATATTGCAACACTTAAACTATTATCATGAAAATATTTACTGCCATGACACTAGATAATTATTAAATTTTTTTAAAATTATATTTTTAAAACTATTGTAAAAAAAAGTGTGCCAATAATACTTTTTGTCTCATTATTTATATATAGTCCACTATAAGTAAACTAATAACACTATAAGTAACATAACTAAATTTTATGAGGTGAAGATGGTCGGGGGTTTCAGTAATGATACACAAAGAAGTAAAACTTATTTATTTGTGCCAACTTTCTTAGTTTATTTAAAGTTTTTCTTCTTACCACCCTCATACATGTCTTCTCTTGTTCCTTCCTTATTCACTTTTCAGGACATTGTATATTTATTTTAGCTTATTACTTCTTAAGCATGCGTATTACTGTGGATGTTTTGGAACCCAATGTAGCATATTTTTCATTTTATTTTTCGTTCATTGTAGTATGTATATAGTTTTCTTTATCACATTTCATTATGTTAATTTAAATTTTATCACTATTTATATACCTTTAATCATTACTTACATATTCTAGTACGTTAATATCAATTACTCATTATTTATAATTTCTACTACACCTTTCCATTATGTTTATTTCTTTATTTACTTGAGCACTGTCTGATTCTTAACTATTTTTATCATTTGTTTTGTATAATTCTTATCTCTACAGTATTATATTTTATTTTCTATTACTTCCAGCAACAAACTAGTTAATTTATTTTTAGGTATATTTTCAATTTTGTTTGTAATTAATTATTTTATTTTTCTCTGAATTAAGGTTGTTATCTCGTTTTGTTTTTCAGCCCTAATGAAGGCCTCAAATTCAGTCCAAAATGTTGGCACAAATAAGTTTTGCTTATTTGAGTATCATTACTGACCGCTCCCCCGACCATCTTTTCTTCAGAGAAAATTTATAAACACCTTAGTAGAAATAAATTATATACTTACCAAGAAATGACCCAGATGAAATAAAAATGTTCATTGTTATAACCAATATGATGTTCAGATGTCTTGTTAAATTAATGATATAGGTCATGGTGAA
This sequence comes from Halyomorpha halys, assembly GCF_000696795.3. NCBI lineage: Eukaryota > Metazoa > Arthropoda > Insecta > Hemiptera > Pentatomidae > Halyomorpha > Halyomorpha halys. Next base: position 2,150,424 of record NW_027115249.1, on the reverse strand, counting down.
TGGGATATGTGAACTACTTAATAAAAATAAAAAGATTCTTTGTCGTTGCTCATATAATTCATGAGACCATACTAATAAATTAAAGATGTCTATTACAAGTGGACAATGATCGAAATCCTTATCTTCCTGGCTTAGCACTTGATGTGATTCCTATCAGACTAATAGTGATAAGAAAATATTTAAACCTGATAATTATGAACAGAAGCAGGTGAAGTGCCTATATATATAACATTTAACTGCTGTTATACAATAATATAACTTATCTATCAATTGTATTTATTGATGGAAAATATATTTAGGACTTTTGGAATTTCTCCTCTCCAGTTATAAATTTGGAAGTAATTTTTTTAAAATACTATTTTATATTTCTTTATTACCAGATTGGTTTGGAAGGCCTCACATAGTTATTATAACAACTAGATATGCTTTTAACTACCCATAATGTGGTGATCTAGTCTTGCGCAAAAGATACCCTTGCTAGGTTATAATTATTGAATAATTTTAAATAATAAAAATAAATCATTAAAAAAAATAAATTATTAAAAAATAATTTATAATAGTCAAAATAAATTAGAATTATTTAATAGAAAAATGAAAGAAACAAAAAACAAATTAACAAAAAAAACTAATGAGTTGATGGTTGGGGATGCGGTCAGAGAAAAACACAAATAAATGAAACTTATTTATTAATGCCAATGTTTCAGCCATTTATCAGTGCAAAGAACAAAAAACAAGATAACAACCATAATGAATGAAAGGAAATATAGAATAACAAGACATATAAGAAGATAACAGATAAAATAAGTACATAAGTAGTATTGGAGTAAATTTATAGTAATTTAATGTCATATTACAAGAATATTGAAACTGAATGGTAATATAGTAATAATAAAAGAATAAAAAATAAAAAGATAAAGATATGAAAATAAACTAATGAAATATATGTACAAATTGAAAATTATTTAAAATTGAAGTAATGTAAAAAAAAAAAATTATTAAGAAAAACTTATATTTTATATATATTAAATTAATCATATATATGATTAATTTAATATGCAAGAAGAATAAAGGCTTAAACTACTGGACCTTTTATTGCTAGTAATTAGGAATAGAATTTCGTAAAACTTTTTTTTGATCAATTCATCTATTGGCTTAAGATGCAATTGTATATTTCTTACAAACTAAGGGGCATCAACTATAATGCTTGGGCCTTGTTTTGAAATGATTTTAATAGTATTATTTATTATTATTTTAAATATTATATAGTCCCTAAATAGAATTTCTAAATAGTTAATAGAAAAAAGTCAAATAAATAAATTTGTTTAGCCTAATTTTGTTTACTTAACTAATCTGCCCTCCTCAGGTGGAAGGAAAAGTTCAATTAATTATTATTGTATCATTCGTTTCCAGATATCAGGAATGAAATTTAGGACTCCCTTTACATTTAAAGTTTATTTTTATAAATAAATTTTCCTTTATTTTTATTTTTATTGTATTTCTCCTTTTTTTAATATCTTTACATTGTCTAAACTGACTGTAATAATTCTTTATTATGAGGTTCATTAAGCCTGTACAATATTTTTTTTTTTATTTATTTTCTTTATTTAAGATTTTTGTAATGATTTACCAATATAAATCTTTCCCCAGGAGCATTTTAGTTAGTAAATATTATTGATATTATAAGTATTATTTCTTATTGATCTTTCTAAAATCATGAATATGTTTCATTACTCATCTATACAGATGTATAGGTGAATATTCATATATTATATTTTTTTTTATCCACAAAAACCATTTCTAGATGATTATATATTACATACGCTCAAATATTAAGTGTATCACATATGATATTACTTCAGAACAATTGATTCAGATGATCTAAGAAAGAATTTATAAAAAGAAAAGAAAAAAAGTAAATTAATAAACAAAAATGCAATCATTAAAGGGTAATGGTAATGAAATAATAAATAAATGAATAAAGATGAACAAAAAAAGGCAAAGGAATATGCATTTCATTTCTTGCAAATTTATTGCAAGTATGTAACCAACTCATCATACTCCACAGTTGTACCAATTACACTTTCAAGTAATATTTCAGCTATAGGATTCCCTTTATAGATGAACCATTCCTTGGATTGACATGGAAAGAAAACATGAACACTATCCTCTGAACAAAATGGAACATTCATCTCAATTCAAACAAGAGAAAAACAAAAGTGATCATTTAAGGATTACATTGTGGATAAAACCACTAATTAATTCTGTCAAGCTCTTGACCAAATTTTATTTATGGAGTATAATATCTTGACAATATTTATTTATATTGTAGATCCCTCTTAACAAAAGCTGTTTGTTCAATAAGAAAATTGTCTCATTTTATTGTTGGAACAGTCATTTACTTTTAATCATTACTATTATGAATTAGTTTTCAATTCATTGGTATTAATGTTTTCTTAATTTAATTTGTTTCTTTATATTTTATATAATTGTTTACACTTTCTATTTATATTCTAATTGTTGTCATAATTTACAATGTTTGTGTCTTTTTCTAATTTAGTCCTGAGGAAGCCCCGAAAAGCAAGGTGAAATGTTGGTTACAAATAAACTTTTTCTTAATACTATTATCCAATTAATAAACACTAATATCACAATTTATTAGTGTTAAGTTAATAAGTAGTTGAAAGTTTTAAAATTTAATGAAAAATTGATAAAATATGGTGATTTGACTGAAATTATGCTGATCTGGGCAGAATAGCCTAGTTTTAAATAGTTGGGTGTGAGGTGTAAATTTATATTTTAGATTGTCCTGAGGATGGCCAGGCTGATCGAAAATTTTGACATTTAAAGAATTATAAAGAGTGTTAGATGCAATTGCACGAAAATTCAGTCTATAATCTTAACATTATAATCGGAACTTCCATCTTTAGTCTCACTGTCATTCTGACTAATCCTGTGTGTGTGGGGGGGTAGCCATATAAATTATATAGCAAATTAATAAGGAATTACAAAAATTAAATTATACTGGCTTATAATTAATGTTGTATTTTATTAATTTTATTTATATATGACACCGAGAATTTTAACTTTTTTAAATATTCAATGAATTTCTAAAATTAAAAATTGGCAACACTGCTGGTAGTTTGGGACTCGTTCTACCTTCTTGTTCCAATTCGTCCAGTTACGAATAGTGTGCTTGTTCTCACTTGAGCTAAGGCCGTTGGCGACTTGCACGTTTTTTTTAAATATTAACTAAAATGTCTAAGGCTGAACTTGCATGCGTGTACAGCGCACTAATCCTCGCTGATGACGATGTTGCCGTAACTGTAAGTAACTAATATGAGACCCTAAATTTACAATGGTTATTATTCGGTTAATTTATGTTCTCTTGGTTTATAACTTTATTACCTTTGAATTATAGGCAATTAGATTCAATAAAACTACTGTTGAGGATTTGATAAGTTTGTTAGTTGATAAAATGCGTGTTTGCCACGTGCAGGTTAACCACGTGGTGGATATTCGTTGGCTCATCTTAGCAAGCCCAATTTAGCAATCATAATAACATGCTTTAAACCATAGACTGGTTAAAATTTAACCATTAACGGACAATAACGAAACAATGCTATTTAAAAGCCTGAAAGAATGTTGGATTTAATTGTTTTCCCTTCAGGCTTGTTTTTTAGAGCTTCTAGATCCTAAACCAATGTTCACCAATGCCTGATTCTATTAGGCTTTGGTTTTCTGATTGTTGATTTTTAACTGTTATCTTCTCACCTGGTACTCTAGTATAATATAGCAGGATGTCCTACACCCTTTAATTTTCTAAATATTGGGAGTTATTTTTGAATTGTTTGTATTGAGCAGATATCGAAAATAATGCTAGAAAAACAATCTATTGAAATCTTTAATATCTGATCTATTTTTCTGTTAATGCTTGGCAACAACTGTATAAGATATTGAGAAATGGGTTGATATCTTTGTGGTTTTCATTGTATTTCTAGTTCCTATGAAACTAGAAAAGGTGTCCTACTACTTTTACCCATCAGTCTCTCAAACACTACTTGCTTCAAGGTCTTGAGACCATCTTCTAAACGCTTTAATGTAAATATTGAAATTTTGAATTTATGTTATAGTTGTAACTTAATATAGTTTTTTGAAATTTTCCTGTTGTTCATAATTTTGAAATATAATATCTTTAAAAATGACTTATTTAATTAATATACTGAATTTTTTATCGACCTATTAAATACAAATATCACTTTTATATTAGAACTTGGTAAATGCTTATGATCTTGAATATTTATGTGTTCTTATGCAGGATCTACACGTTTGCCACTTGTCGTGAATTTACGATTTTTATAAATGTTTGATAAACATTGGTTGGAAGCAACACATTGATATCCAAACGCTTGTGTTCTTTTAATTTTTGTTTGTTATTACATTTGATTTACGTTATGAAAATGAAGATAACAAAGATAGGTTAAATGAAAGGAAACATTAATATTAGCAATGTAGGTTGTAGATGACAAAAATTCTTATTAATAGTACTCCATAACCTATAGATTCAACCTTTGTTCTAGAATTTTTTTATCAGAGAATTTTTAATTTAATTACCTAGACATATAATATCCTCATAAAAATGTATTTCTGCTACGTTAATTCAAAAATAAACTGCTAAAATTAACAAGATTTGAAACCTTGTGTTTACACCGAATCGATACAATTTTATAACATACAATCTTAAACAAGGGTTGATAATTGAATCTTTTCACAAAGATTAGGTGAATTCTTTAATCCATTAAAACATAGAGAGCACAAATATTCATTCATCTATTGGCTGATATAAATCTGGAAAATAACGTGTGGGTGCAGCACAAGTTCCCTTTGATTTGTGTAATATAGTTATTATTAGTTTGTAATATAGTAATTGTATTAAATTATTTTAATTTAATGAAATATATTCTAATCATTACATGTAATATACCTAGAAGTTTGCATATCGATGCACACATAACAACAAAAAACCACCCAACATTTTTTTTTTAACTATGTACAATAAAATTTTGAGACAAAAATGTAATGCTCTTATTATGTAATAGTAAAGGAATGTTGGACTTTGGGTTTATGTTGCGAACTGAGAATTCTTGAAAAAATTGAAGATTTAACAAAAAAAAAAACACAATTTTACAAAACTTTTGGTTGTTTCCTTATTGCATTATATAATATATTTATGTATTATTATTTTTAAGTGGTAAAGATAAACAAATTGATTTCAAAATTAATATCTAGTTCATTTTTCTAATTTAGGGGGAGAAAATCCAAACCATCCTTAAGGCTGCCGGCGTTGACATTGAACCCTACTGGCCTGGCCTCTTTGCCAAAGCCCTCGAAGGTGTCAATGTCAAGGACCTCATCACCAACATCAGCAGTGGTGTAGGTGTTGGCGGTGGCGCACCAGCAGGAGCACCCGCAGGTATGTTCTAATTTATTTCTGAGACCATCTCGGTCAGTGCCAAAATAACTCTAGACATAAATGAAATCTATTACTTACATTTTTGATTATTAGGGCTCTGTGAAGACATCCACTATAAGCTATAATGGTACAATAAGAATATATAAGCTAGAATGGTACAATATGAATTGATCTGTAGTGATTAAATAATAATTGAACTCAGGGATAAATTTAAATATTATTATGATGACTTTAGAGAATTGTTATTTCTTGATCTAAATTTAGTATAACCGGTAATTGTTTACCTCAGCTCCCCCAAAATGGCGGAAGTCAATTTTTTTGAGAGGAGAGTGTACTGGCGGTCCCGAGCATAGCCGACTATGAATGACTTAGGATAGGTTACGAAATTAACCACCCTTCAAGAGGGAAAATTTCTATCCCTGCACATTTACTCCTTTCTCCCTTTGTTAAAGGTTAGCTTATAATACACCACAATTTTCAGCAGCAGTTGCTATTACTTCTTCTGACTATAAATATTTTATAATATATACGTTTACTTACTTCTTCTAACTTATAAATATTTATTATACGTTAGAAGAACTAAATTATAATACTTGGACTCTGTAACCTGAAAATAGATCAGAAGCATTTATTTTATATGGTATATTTTTAATAAGAAAAGAAAATCGTTTAATAGTTAATCTGACTAGAACAACAAGGTTCTCTTGAGCTGTAAATTAATATGAATAAGAAAATTGTTTAATGGTTAATCTGAATATAATAATAAGGGTCTCTTGAGCTGTAAATTGATAGAATATTCTCGATGGGAAAGGTAATAGTGAAGTGTGAAATTCCTTTGTGAACTCCTGAAATCCAGCTTTGATTCATGTATCAAACATCATGTTGACGATGTTTTTATGTAAAAGAGATTTTAAAATATTTATTTTTGTTCTTAATCGTTATAATTTAAATTTTCCTTTAATCTGATATTAAGCTAATGTATTGAGTATTGTCGAATTGCCTGGCAGCGTATTAGATCCGAAATAATTTTTCTCCTTTCTCACAGCTTTAATGTGGGGTTTATTTGTTTTCTAGTTCATGGAATTAATTACTGCAGTCTATTCTGCTCCACTTCAACACTTTATCCTTAGTTAAAATTGTACCTTTTAGCTTAAAACCCGAATTAATTTTTAAGTTATAAAAATTAAAAGTAACTTAGATAATATCGCTAAAAATTTAAATGTACTTAAAATTTGTTTGTTCTCTTGTACATCTGTCACACTGCTTTTTTTTCCTTTTCATCTATTGTTTAAATAATTAATTATTCAAATTGTGTTTTCTTTAAATATGTTATTTCTTACAAAAATTAGTTGATTTATAATAATCTTTATTCTTAAGTATGTACTACTAAAAAAGTATCCACTTTTACATCTATCTGTCGCGATGGTTATTGTCATATCTATCACATTTATAATTAATTATTTAACATTTTGTTTTCTAAGAGCTGTAAACTTATTACAATGTTCATTCTATTTTAGGTGGTGCTGCTCCCGCGGCTGCTGCTGCCCCAGCCGGTGGTGACAAGAAGAAAGAAGAGAAGAAGAAGGAAGAGAGTGAACCCGAATCAGATGATGATATGGGCTTCGGTAAGATATTTTAATACTAATATAAATAATTTTCATATTAATATTAAATATATTTATGTCTTTAATTAATTATTCCTTTTTGTTTCAGGTCTGTTCGACTAAAAATGTACAAATTCCTTTTTTTTTATATGTACATATATTTGTAATATGTACTTTATAAGTATAAAATAAAAGACTTTTACAAATATTGTTACATTTTTGTTTTTCCCTTTGGTTATTAATTTTGTCTGAAAGTTTGGATGGATCCTTATTTAGTTGCTGATATATCAAGTGACAACTTTTATCTACTAAGAATCAATTGCGATGTAGCTTCTGGGAAACATCTCATTGCATGTTCCGAGTTGTCTTGCTCATGTCTTTACTTAAATGCTGTGCACATCAAAGGAATCTATGATCAAGTTTTCATTTATGTTAAAGACTAAGATAGATTTTAAACAAAACTCAGTTAAAATGGCCTAGTATAACTTTTAAAACTTCAGAAAATCATTAGGTATAATAACCGTGAACAATCAGTGATTCGAAAGTCATGAAATATAGAAAACATCCTTAATACTTGATCAGAAGGTGGACCCACATTTTACTTCTTAGAGGATTAAGTTACCCAGCTAAAAAGAAAAATATCAAATTCAGATCCTAAACATTTCTGTTGTGCATATCATTTGATTTATTTTAAAGTTCAAGACCTCATCCAGGACTAAGAACAAGAAACACCGATAATAAATTTTCAGAAATGGCCATGGGAAATTCTTTGGCTCCTTATATATACAGTTCTTATTAAAAAATATTTAGATGACATCCAAAATCCTCTGATATTTTATCTGTCTTTAATTCTTATCACCCACACCTTAACTTTACTTTAATCACTCCCTTTACTTGATCTCCTTAACACAAGTATAAAAAAAAATAGTGTAGTTAAAAACCTTATTCACTGTTACCAATTTTAAAGTAATTACATTATCACTTTACATTCAGCCATAGTTAGAAACTTGATTCGAATTATTGAAACATTTGACAAAAACTAAAATACATTATTTGAAGAAAACATAACATTTTCAACTAGATCAAAATATTTGTTCAATGTAAAATAAATATAATAAAAACTAATAGCTAATGTTTAATAAAAAATATTGTCTTATGTTGTTGAAAGGAATGTGAATTGGATTTAAAGTACATTAAGGTAGCCAAGAGATAAAGATACAATGAATTATAAAAATTAATAAACCAAACAAGCCTTTCCTTCTCTGATTCTCATTTCCATGAAACTAACTTGCATTGTATTAAACAAATACTCTTAACTAGTAACTTTCCCTCCTATATCATTCATAAAATTATCTCGCCACTTCATCTAGCTCTTTATAATGTTGGCACTAAGTTTTTACTTAATTGTGTTCTTCCCTGACCGCATCCCGAACCATATTTTCATTTATACATGGTCAACTACCATTAATAATTAATAATCTAGTATTTGTTGTGAGAAAAGTAATTAATTTGACCAAACAATCGCCCATTATCTTTAAATTTGACTTCTGTAAAAACGGGGTTTTGACTATAGTATTGAATGTACTAATGTATAAAAAAAACTTACATTTTTCTGGAGTTATGTGAAGAATTGGTGGTTCATTATGACCTGGAAACCTCATAAAAAACAGTATAAAGCCTTATTTACAGAATGATAATTTATCGCAGATACTTATTCCAAAATATATAAAGCAAAATAAAAATGACTTAAATCATTTATCTAGTAGACTTATAATGAATGTCTTAACTTTCAAAAATCAACAACAGGTAATTTGGAGCAAATTTACTTTTAATACATTTACCAGAGTAGTTTAGGGGTTAATTTTTGGAACTAAGTGTCTGATTCTTCTAAAAAAGCATTTTGTCCCTAGTAGAGTGTTAACTAAGGTAGGCTACAACCCATAGGAAAGAAGCAGTAGTCAATCAACAATGTTGATTAATAGAACCTCATACCCTGGAGAGCAAGTACACTGCCCAAACTTTGTTAAGTGAACTTTAAAAAAATGGGTATTCTATAGGAGATAGATCAAGAAATTAGTCTAATATATTTTAAAATTGGGATTATAAAAAAAACGATAACTTTTTTACTAAGTTATGTTGTATTTTAGGAGATTAATAACTTAAAAATATGTATTTCTGTTCGTATTGTCATTGATTCATTTAATTATGTTCAAAAGTTAATGTAGCCAGACCAAAGCTGCTAAAACTGTTCCAAATTGTCATTCTTAAGGGATCAAGTGTCCCAGAATAAAGATTGATTTCCATTTATTTAAAAAAAAATAATTGTAATGTCTTTGTATTTAATTCTAAGGAAATCGTAGTTACAAACGAAGAAATGCGTTCAGCTTTATATCTCCGATTCCAATTTGTAAATCTATATAGTACAATTTTATGCAGTTAATAAACCACTCCTAAGTTTTGCAGAGAATAGTTGAGTAATGAGTTATTGCTCTTTTTGGTGATTTAAAATAAGAAATTTGAGAATTTTTGAGCACACAAAATTTATTTAGAATATAATCCGGGTGTTGTCATAAGAACTCATATAGTAAATAAACTATTTAATGTGAGCCATTTCGTCCCACTTTGCAGGGCTTTGTCAGTGTTAAAAAAATATACAAACAACTAAAATAATATAACAAAGTAAAGAATAGATGAAATAAACATAAACCAAGGTATTGCTAAAAATCATTTAAAATGTAATTGTAATTTTTTTTTTTTTTGTAAAAAATTGTAATTTTTTTTTTTGGCTGAAGTCCTCCAATGAAAAGCTATAAAGCCACAGTGGGAATGTCAAGATTTAGTTCTTGGAGCCGCTACAAAATACATATTGACCAACCTAGTCGGGAAAGGAACCTACAAACTTCTTACCAAGTGTTCTGAGACCCTTACTCGAATATCAGGTCCTCAAAATGAAATTATCAAAAACATTGTAAATTCAAGTGCATGCGACAGAATAAAACATTAATAATTAATGTAACTAAAACATAAAAATAATAATGTTTATGTAAAGTATTAGTATAAATATAAAGTATTAGTTTTATGTTTCTTGAGATAAATTAATTTCTTCCTCACACTTATTACAGCTTACATTTGATGCAGTGTTGACTTAAGATTTTGTATTGTAGCAAGTTATTTACCTGGAATACCATTAGTTATTTTGACATTTTTCTCCAGCAGTCCCTAAGCTATTCAATCCCAAGACATAAAAGAAAATGAAGTACTATTAGTTATATTTTATACTATTAGTTATATATAGTTATCCTGTAGTTATATTTTAAACAAATGATCAGGATTAGGGCTTAAAGATATGGCCAGAGAAAGAGCACATCTATATAGAATGTATTCCTTACATTCAGAAAAAGTGTACTGATCAATTTGGTATAATTTGATGGTTTTCAGCAATAGGGCTTTGGTTTGGAAGTAAAGAAATCACCTATCTTACTAGCAATTTTATAGATATGAGTGTTGAAGAGAGCCAGTGTCCAAGAGCATGGAGTAAACAATTATGCCGGACTTGCTAGAGAATTAAGCCTTTGCTTCATTTTGCTATTGCTAAGGGTGGAAAAAATGTGTATTTTCTCAATATTTTTGATAAATCCTACTTACACCATCTATTTCAGTATTTTTTTTTAATATCAAGTGCAGCGATTCCGAACCATATTTTGTTGTGGCACCCTAATCGAGATAAGAAAGATTTGTGGCACAATTATCATCAGAGCATTTGAAAATCTAGAAAAAGAAGAAAAAACAATGGAAGGTAAAAACTGGAAAGCACTGTATTGTATATATGATTTCTTAATTGTTTTTATTTTTTTTATTTCTTGGGACAACCCTGGAGGCCACAGCTCCCAGTTAGGAGATATTCATCAGTACGCTATGGAAATAAGCAATTCGACACAGAGGAGCAAAATGAGATAATAGATAAAAAAAAAGGTGTATCAAAGAGAATAAATGAAATAGATGTTTAAAGAAAATTTTAATCTCAATTTAAAAATAAGTGAATGGGTGCACTCAAACTCAGCCTCATATAGTCTCTCAACATCAAAACTTTTTGTTTCCCTAAATCACCTATGTAAATAATTTGTATCTGTATGTGTATATAATAATCATCTAATAAAATCCCTATGGAGGGAAGATGACTACAAATTTATACACTTAAAGTATAGGTTCAAAATAATCATTTATAAACTCATCCACTGATAATAATATTTTTTATTAAATAAATAATGAAAACTAATGACCTATAGACATTCAATAAAGTTGATAGTTTGAATTATAATTATCACTAGTCTATACAATACAAGATTTATAAAATATAAATTTGAGTTGATTTCCGTAATATTGAACAACATTTTCACCACAACGCTCTCTGAACTCCAGACATTTGATTGTGATCAGCAAAATCTCTAAAAACTATTCTACTGGCTCTCCATCTATACACTACTCCTCTAGGCCTCGAAGTAAATGCACATCTATTGACTATTTTAGGCCCAAGACAGTCATTAGGAAGTTCTTCTATTTCTTTGTCAGCAATTTCCTGAAAATAGCAGTCAGTTACTAACAGAAACATGATATTATATACATTATACATATTATACTAACTCTGATCTCTCTAGGTAACACATCATTTTTCCTAATACACTGTATTCTTAGTTTCGTATCGGCATGAGCTGCTAAATTCCTTCTTTTACGAACATCTTTCTTCATGCGCCAATCTGGCCAGAGTAAAGCCATGGTTCTAACTTGTTCTGATTGTGGAACATAACTTACAGCCTAAAAATATTATTCATAAAGTAACAACAATAAAATCATAGATTCAATTAATTACACCCATGATATTAAGATCTTACTTTATTTATTATTCCCAAATTTTTAGCAGCCAATGTATAAACATTATTTAAGTAATGCATGTTTATATATATATTTTAAACTTAGAGGTTGTAGTAAAAAGTCTTAAAGCATATTATAATTCTGTATTGTTAACTGATTGGAAGGTTAGGAATATTTACTATAACCAAAGAGGTAAGAATTATTGAGAAGTTGATTTAATACCATTGATTCATAATTTAATTGAATTAATGAAAACTTTCTCCGTTCAACCTCATAAAAAAAATCACCTTTCATATATTTTTTACGTTTGAAAAAGCGCCTTATTTGTTTGGATTAGGTTACATTATCCAGTGGAATCAAGTAATAAATATTTATTTCATGGAAGATCGGTGTAATTGTGGAAGGGAACCTGCGAGCATTTCGTTTATTTCACTTTATTCATACAAGAAATGGCAAAATAATGGCCATACAAACTTTATTTTGTTATTTATTGAAAGAGACATTTGTTAAGATGCTTACTGTTCGATATATCGTAAAGAAGTAAGTATTATTCAAAAGCCAGACTGATGAATCACCAAGACCCCTGCACTATCAGTGGGACTGACTTATTTGTAAATGAGATATAGAACAGTAAGGATCTTGTGCAATGTATCTTTCGAAACGTGATAAACAGAAAGCTTGTTTGGTTGGCAGTACAATATTTGTAATGTTAATGTACAGAATAAGCTTCCTATTTCTTCTGATTTACACAGTCTCTAAATAATATTTTCAATTTCTCTTTACAACTAAATAGCATAAATTTTTCTTTCATAAAGCTAAAGATCATATGCTCATGAAAGTGGAATAACCATTACTAATTTTCTCTCTTCTCAGAATCGAAGCTATGGTTTTGACATAAGTCAGCTATTGAATAAAACAACCTGAAGACATCACTGATTACAATCTTAAACAAATTCTTCTCATTCCAATAATTAATCTTTAAATTATTCTCATCCAAATAACATCTTATTTATCTTTCTTGGATACTAGTCTTAATTTAATAATTATGTTTCACTAATATGAGGTGGTGGGGAGTGGGGTGGTTCAGTGGTAGGGCATCTTGTAACTTCAAGGACCCAGGTTCAAATCTGGATGTGGCAGATAATTATGTTTTCTATTACTGTAACCATGAATCAAATCTGTGGTTCAAAAGTCCCCTGGGATCCACCCAGCCTCTTAAAGTGGGTACTCTTAATTGGGAAAAAATCTGGCGGTGGGCATGATTCAGACTAAATCACCTCCTTAGGTCTAGTAAGAGTACTTCCTCACCAAGTACTGAACCCTGACCCTTCATGGGATGTAGTGGTACAGATTTATTAAAAATATGGGGGGGGGGGAGCTGGAAAAAAGGCAGTCCAAAAAAACGTTCTCAAAAATAGTAAAGTTTTGTAAATGATATATAATATATAAAATTCATTTATATTATAAAAGAAAATTTACAATACAGAATGTTAAGCAGATAACTCGGAAAATACTTCAAGCTCTTCTCACAGAATTTAAATTTGGATAGTGGAATGTTTTATTATTTCACAGAAAGGGAGCTTTCTTGGAGAACTCTTGACACAATTGGACTGATTCAAAATCGACATAGCAGTAAGCTAGGTAATTAGTGTTATGAGTATTTATGGAACCGTAAGATGAAACAGAAAAAGATGCTTGAACAAAATGTTAATAAATGGTTGCAAGCTGATTTAAAAATCATGAGTGATTTTATGGAAAAATAGAAAAGGGGATAGAAGATAAACTACCATTGGCATCTACAGCTTGCATGGCCACATGAAATATGACTCTGAAACTTTTGTGAAGATTACAAAATTGCAATTTCTTGAAAAAAAGAAAAAAAAAAAAAAGGCTTTTTGTGCCCTACACCCTTCCTTTTTCTATACACCGATTCATATAAGGAATATAAAATGAAATAAATGATGGTAATTTAATATTAATAAGTAATGATTGGAGAAGTTTGTCGGGGGGTGTGGGTCAGCAAAGAACAACATAAATAAACAAAACAATATTTATTTATTTTATGGCGTTTTATGTTGTTATTTGCTGACCGCACTCCCCGACAAACTTCTCCAATCATTAATCTACGGTCAACTATCTACACCTCATTAATAAGTAATATTTGAGAGATTGGTTCAGCAGAGAGGGCATGGTGGAAGAGAATAAGGCATCATCTGAGCAATCTTGTCAGCGAAGCTGGTTCGAATCCACTGTGGGCAGGTTGAAATTTATCTTCAGAAAGATCAGGACCCTGCAGAAAGAATCTGGACCTTCCTACTCAGGCTGAAATATGTTGGTAACCCCTCCCCACATGTTAGATACGATCAGATAGGGAGTAAAAAAAAGACTTAGAAGAGCAGTCATTGTAGCAGATTGCCGGATGTTGCATCACCTTATCAACTTCATTTCAGAATTAACATTGTTCAAATTAATCCTTGGGGTTTGAGATTTATATTATGGCAGAGCCAGAGAATGAACCTTGACCTTCCCACACTGGCTAGAATAGGTTTGTGACATCATTCAACTTTTTATTTATAGGAACTCTATCAATTGAGCTGTTGAGAGTAAAAGTGGTTTAAGTCATTTTGTTCTCATCAAAATTTATTTTCAATAAAAAATATAATTACATACTGAATGGATAAACTACAAATGTTTTTAAATTGTTGGATACATTGGTATCTAGTTTTAACAGGGAAAGCTATAATTTCTTATCAAAAAGAACTTCTCCTAACTTATGAATATCTCAAAACTCTACTTTTACTTTTTATCACTTTGTACGCACGCAATTGCTCAATTTATGCAGTTCAAATTATGGGTATAGAAATTATATGTCAGGGAATATTGATTACGTGAGTATTTAATTATGCCTTCAATAACATGACAGATATTGAACTATTATTACACTAATGAAACCGTTAAATGGCCCGAAACATAAAAAAAATGAATTACTTTAATTATAATTGACATTATCAATTTTAATTACTTCTTGGAGCTAAGTAATTGCAATTACTAGTAATTTAAACCATATCATTTAAAACACAAAAAAATAATTTAGCCTTATAACAAATGTAAACATAGTCGAATTTCCATTTGCCCCTCAGATCAAATTTATTTCTAAATGATCATTAACAAACCATAGGCAAGAAATTTCAAGGGAAGTTACCTCTTCAATTTCAATAATTACTATTTTTATTTTATTTACATAGATATATTTTTTATAACTCATTGTTATTATTCATAATAAATAGTTAGGGGTCTCTTTTCCCACGAATCTATAACCCCCATCCCCTCATAATCAGTTGTTAAACAAAACAAAAAATCTAACTTTTATATTAATCATGTAATGGCCAGCAGGCTGATCTGGTTTTTTTTTTCTTTTAGACTTACATCTGAATACTATTTTAGTAATAAGTGTTTGCAATTACAAATACCAATACTAGTAAAAGCATTAAAACTACTTGAATGAGGAGAAGATGGTTGGGGGTGCGTTTTTTTTTTTTATTCTTCTTTTTTGTTTTCTTTCCCCTTTCTTTGTTTTGCTCTTTCCCCTTATTTTCTCTACTTTTATCCATTTTCCTTGCCCGCGTTATAAGTTTTGTACACTATACTTATAATTTACCTCTTTATCATCTATTATTGTTACATATATTTTCTTCCTCTCAATTTTCATTTTCTTTTCATATTTAAATTAATAATAACTAATATGTTCATATTTCTCTGCATTATATAACTTTATTTTTATTTCATTTCCTTAAGTAAGTTATTGTACCCGCTTTTTCAATTACCTATGTATATATTTTATTTCCCGCTTCTCTCATCACTTCATTTTATTAATTCTATTTTGTAAAATTATTCTGTTTATACTTTCTTTTTCTATACTTACTGTGGTTGTTATCTTGTTTTGTTTTTAGCCCTGAAGAAGGCTAGAAACTCTAGCCGAAACGTTGGCACATTAAAAATAAGTTAATCATACTTATTTGTGTTTTTCATTGACCGCACCCCCAACCATCTTCTCCTCATTTATCATCCACGGTCAACTATCTCTCATAATTAAAAAACTACTTGAAATTCAATTGTAGAAATAAAATAACAATTATGATTAAAAAGCTTCATCAATCAATTGCCATTATCAATTCTAATTATTGTATTTCTGTAATTCCAGTTTACAGTAATTGTTTGGTAATTACAATTGTAATTAATGAGGTGTTAACAGTTGACCATAAATTGATTTGAGAAGATGGTTGGGATTGTGCCAACTGTTTTGAAATTATTTTAATTTCATTCTGTACAATTATTTACTTAATGTCATTCTGTTTATATTTTATTTTTTGTATTCATTGGTTGTTATCTTGTTCTTTGTTCTTAGCTCTGATGAAGGATAGATATTCTGGCAAGAATTTATTTAAAAAAAACCTTCAATGTTTTTGAACCTTTAACCTTTTAACGTAGATATGACATGGGCAAATTATCCTGCAAAAAAGATAATTTAAGGAATTATGACATCAATATTTAAGGTATGTTCAAAAACATCAGTATTGTGTGAGGAAATAATGTAATAACAATATGAAAACAAATTTTATTCGTTGTCTCATTGAGAATGGCCCAAGGGCTGAAACATTAGAAGTTTTTTTAAAATAAATTGTTGAGAGAAAAAGTGGATCATTTGAAGTTTTTGTGTTAATAAAAAAAAAAAAACTTGCTTATTTGTTTATCTTTAATGATCGTATTCCAGCCACGTTCTCATAATTATAATTACTTTTTACTCAACTGACTATTACATACATTCTATACAAGTTAATCAAATAAGTATATAATGAAGGAACGTAAGAGATTCAACACATAATTTAATAAAAACGTATAATTACAAACACAATATTTTGTAAAAAAATATATATATAAATTATGGTAATCCAAGTTTAGGTGTGATGACTGCCAACGATATGAGCAAGGCTTCCTCAGTCCTGATCGTCCTCGCACCCTGACTCGGGCAGGTGTTCAAGTACGCATCGAACATAAGTGACACTTCGTCTACCTGAGTGTAAGTATAATGATCATTCGTCAAGGCATATTCGAGGCCTTTCACACCTCCTAAAACTATGAGGGCATGTTCGAATTCAGGTACGGTGAATGTGCTTACGGGGTCACCCTTGTCGGAGGTTCCAATAGTCAAGTCGTATTCACCACCATAAGGAGAGTCGATAAAGACATCACTTAGTCGCTCGGCGAGCCTAACTTTGTAGCCCCAATAGAGTCCTGCTTCTTTGGTAGGTACTGTTGAATCAACAACTTCACCTCTTAACTTCTCTCCAATCCTGGGGAAATAATTTAATCATAATAATAATAATAATAATAATAATAATAATAATGTAATTAATAAAAAAATATAATTTAGGAAAAAACTCTTTAATTACAGTTTAATGTTTAAGGAAATATGTTAGGAGTTGTAGGAAGGACTATGTAGGGTTCGAACTAAACTTTATTTTATTATTATTTTATATTCCTCTTTTGTGTAATAGTATAAATTTAGTAATAAGATTAAGCTAGGCATTTAAGTTAAGGTTAAGTCAACCTATAAGTTTTGTTTGTTTTATTAATCGATAAGAATTCTTTTTTTCATACTGTGTACATATATTTCTTTTTATTATTAAACTTTAGTTCATATAGTTCTGATGTCCTTTCTTATGCATATACCTTGCTTTCAAGTAGTTAATTTACTTATTATTTTTTTTGTTTTGCTATTCATTTAATATAACCACAATTCCACAGGTTGGTAGGTATCACCCCTAGATTTGCTGTTATATACATGTAAAAGTATTGGCCAGTGGTCATAGTTTGATAAGTGTTTATATAGGGGTATATTGTAGTTGTAGTAATTGTAGGGGTATATATTTTGGATATATTGTAATCATAGTAATTTCCAAGGAAAAAATAACGTGGTGCCTAAGGAACAATTTATTCTTTTTTTTTTCCGATTATATTTTTTTTACTTTAACTCACCCCCTTCTCCGCTGAGCGTGGGCAAGTATAAACGATAAACATATAACTAAAGCTAAATCAAAATTAGCAATTAGATTACTTGATTAATTTTTATATAAATTTTCACATATTTTAAATTATTTTTAACCATAGCTTAATTTAATTTTATTTCATGTAATTTATTCTCTTACATTTTTACATCATTTCAGACGTTTGTATCTTTTTTACCACTGATAAAGCTTTGCCAAGTGGAGTGAAATGTTGGCTCGTAATAAATAGTTTATTTACCATTTGAGTTATTTTTATAGTACCTGAACCATCTTCCTTTTATATATTAAACACAATCAATCAACAATCTTCCATTCAAATTTTATAGCTATGAAATGACAAAAGACACATTTGATATCACACCCATGATGTGAAATTTATCCAAAACGTTGTTTTTCTTTATATGATTCTATAAGTCAAAATGTTGAAGTGATTACAACTTGATTTTACTCACTTTGTCACAGTAGCATTTATTAATATCAACAATGTTAAATTGATTTAAGCATAATAGCCTGCAAATTTTTATAAATCAATGCGAGGCTGTGACACTAAAATCATGATTGTTCTTGATGATGGCCAAATCGGCCAAAATGTTTGCGTGTAATAAGTTTTAATAAAGAATGCTGAGCCAATTGGTATAATTTTTATAATTATTAATATAACAACTAGTTTCAAACAAGATAATAATAAAAAAAATATATATATATAGTAATATCCTCTTTTTTAATCAATAGTTCATTTTTATATATAAATGATTTTAGTTATGTTTTTATTTTATGTATATCGTTTCAGTATTGTTTATTTGTTGTTTTTAAACCAAAAAGCAAGCTAACCAATTTGGATCAGTAAAATATTTAGTCACATTATCGTTCAAAGCCAAGATGGCGGCACGTGTCCTGCAAAAAGTCCGTTGAATCACGGCCATGTCGAGAAGATTTAAATATTTTAAAAACTTTATTTTAACTTCCCATCATAATTGAAATCACAATACATTTAAGAAAAAATAGAAGTTAAGAATAAGTATTAAAAAAAATAATTCAAAAAGGAAATCATAAGAAAAAACTCAAAACGAACGAGCACATATAGAAGGGAAAGGAAGAGAGCTTTGTTTTTGGAAGTATTCGTTGCTTAGGCATGGGCGGGGAATGATGTTTTCTGGATGAGGAGTTCCTCATTATCTTCTGTCTATCTCAAGGGTGGATATCTTGATCAAGAGGACATTGAAGAGTTACCCAAAAAGAATAAGGGACTCTTGGTTAGGATTGCCTGGTGAGAGGATGTCCTGAAAGCAGATGTGACGTTTTGGGAAAGAAGACATCAAGACCCATCGATCATCAAAAGATGATTATGTAATTGGTTAGTTTTGTTTCTAACTTGAATTTAATACATTTGTAAAATAGCTATTAATTTAGTTTAATTGTTATTAGTAGAAAAGTGTCGGCTCTAATTGGCTATAAGCCCACCATGAGATTAAGAGTCTATAATATTATAAATGAAAATTCTTATATTTATTTAATCTTTATATTTGATCTTATCAGCTTCAAAGCTATACTTAAGTATATGAGAATCAAGTTAAAACTATAAAATTTCCCTTATTTTTAATAAATAATTTTTTGAATATTACAATATATATACAAAAAATAATCTGTTAAGATGAGTAAAATAAATAGTTATCTATTACTTTTTCAATTTGAGAGTCACCCTTGTTGATTTCGGAAGGAAGGTATTAGTTCTCACTTGTCTCTCGAGGCCAATGTCACAATAACTTTTGTTTCCAGACTTGGTGGTGGTTTCGGTAATGACTCCTTCCCTTTAACACAATAAAAAAAAAAAGTATTGTTAGTAATCAATAACAATAACACAAACTACAACTCATACCTCAACATGTATTATTACCATAGCAACCATTCAAACAATGAACCTAACTTTAGCTTGTGAAAACATTAGTAAACAATTTTCAAACTGAAAATTTAAAATAAAGGCAATGAATAAAATATGGGATGTATTAGAAGAGACAAAAAATATGATTTCCACAAATATTGGAAAAAGGATTACTTTAGAAGGTAAATATAATAAAAAAATAAATGTCTACCATGTTACTTTACAATAAAAATATTCTTGATTATAATTTAATCAAATTCTTTATAACAGAAATGAACTCTGTCTGGAATCAGATAGCACAACAAGTAAAGAAATGTCTAGAACAAGAGAAAGTATGTATTTGACAGACATATTTCTAACAAAATGCAAAAATATGTACATAAGTGGTATAGTAACTAATCAAAATATATTATTTTACAATCTGTGGAATATAAGATTACTATGTGTATGTTGTAGAGTATCATAATCAAAGAGGTAGGAACGTTCACATTACAAAAATGGAAATTAGATGCGGGCATCCAGCATGAAGTGAATTTCTTTCAACCAATGTTCTTCTTATCTAAAACACTCACAGAGCAATATGATCTACATCAACGGAAAGAGTATGCAACTGATAGTGTAAGAATAAAAATCGATGGCTTACTTTGTAATAATGCTAAGAACATTTCCACTAACTTTAGGAAAAATACAATTAAAAGTGTTCTCTTTAATGAAAATTACAACTTTCCAATTATTCATATTCTTTTTTATATATAAATTACGTAAACTATTAGGTTAAATATGAACAGCAGACGTAAAAATAGAAAATTAGATAGGAGTATTTTTATTTTTTTTTTGTTCATTTGTATATAATTTTCTTTTCACTTATATCAACATAATTTTAGCCCTACCTTAATTTAACTTTTTTGTATTATTTGACCACACCCCAAATATCTCTTTAATATCTATACATTACATCGATGTCTTACTTTACAGTAGAACCAAGTACATTTCCACCGACTTTAGGAAATATACAATTAAAATTTCTCTCTTTTAGAAAAAATTAAAACTTTCTAAATTTTTTTTTTTTTATAAATTACGAACATTAATAGGTTAAATATAAACAGCAGACGTAAAAACAGATGTGAATTAGAAGGCAACTATTTATTAATTGCCAACATTTCGGCCCACATTGCAGGTCTTCATCAGGACTAAAATAAAAATATACAAAGTAGGTTAAGCTAATGAAAGAGTAAATAAGTGACTTGGAAATAAAATAGAAATAAATGTTGAGGTATTAAAAACATATAAATAAACTAACATAATGATGAGTAGTGAACTCATAAAAAATAATATATATTACAAAAATAGATCAATAAATTACCAAGAAGATACAGTGACTGACCCAGCAATTAGTAATGAACTGATAAATTAATAATATTAGTCAGTAGTAATTGATACAAGAGTAATTCATGAGATTCAGTTAAATGAAGAAATATTTCCTTCTTTTAGCAAGTCAAAACGATATAACATTTAACACGGTTGAGAGTCTGTTAAATGGAGAATGATGTTACACAACAGACCAGATGTTGCTCAACATCATTTTGTCTAGTGTCATTTCGATAGGTTAGTTGCTCATAGTTCATGTTTGGTTTGTGTTGTTTTTGTTTCCGACATTTTTAAACTCTAATAAAATAATAGATAAAAACAATAATAAAGTAATGGAAAAAGAACTAATAGATGAAACAAGGAACAAGTAAAGTGGAGGAAAGATGGCGTGATGAAGCTGTTGGAGATTTTATTATACTATGAAGATTACAAGGTTTCAAAACAATGCTCCTCTGCATTTAACATATAATAAGGACTTTAAATTAGGCTGCTAACAATGCTAAACTTATAATATTTAGCATGTTAAAATATTTTACATTTAACACACCATAAATTTCCCTAGTATAGAATGATAAATAATGAATGTGATAGCAAATAAGGTAAGAAATTAATTGATCAAAAAGATCCTAAAATGCAAAAATTACTGTTAACATCACAGGAGATAAATAGTTAATGTAATAACTAAATTAGTATTACAGAGTAAATAAACTATATAAGGTGTATTCATGAGCTCTAGTTTAACATGTTAAATAGAGAACTATTTACTTCTTTTAGCATGTTAAAACGATATAACATGGTTCAGAGTCTGTTAATATGCCACTGCCACGCAATAGACCAGCTAAGCTCGTCACCATTTTGTTTGTTGTCGTGTTAGGTTACTTGCTCGTAGTTTGTCTTTTGATTGTGTCAGTATTGTTTTGGATATCTTTTAAACTAATAAAGCAATATATGACAATAATAATAATAATGTAATACCAGTTGTCAATTAGCTCATTTTGGTTCTCTTCCTCACAAGTTATAAGATCAACAAGGCACTCAGTGGTCAAACTTTCACACAACTATTCACTCAATTTAGGCATGTTGTAATAAATTACTTTAATCAAAACTTAGAAGTAAACAATAACATTGAAGTTTTGGAAGGAAAGGTTTTAAATCAAGTTCAGAAAAACTGCTAGCATCTCTTATGCGTTAATCCTATACTTGCAACATTTAACATTTAACACTACATCATGAATACCACTATAGTAGGGATATTCATGATGTGTTAAACAGAAAGTTTTAACATGCTAAATGTTAAAAGTATGGTATTGTGAGCAGCCCAATTTAAAGTCCATGTTATATGTCAAATGCAGAGGAGCTCCTAGCGGATTTTCTGGACAACTTGTTTTGTAACCTTGTAATTTTTAAAAGATAATAAAATCTCCGGACAGTTAAGTCACATTATCTCAACTAGTGAGAATGAAAATGGCAGAAGTCACTTTCATTCTCGCCATTTCATATTATTCATTTCTGAATAAAAATATTAGAGAACATTTAATTTCTCATAAAAAAATTTTAGAAATGGATCATTTTTTATTGAAAACAAAAAACCATGTAAAGAAATTCTGACATGATTCCAGATGCCAGTTACTGTCCTGAACCTTTGTAAAGTTATGAAAACATGTAACTACAAAAAAGAAACTGTTTTATTATGTCTGGATGAAATAGTTCAGGTATGTATTCCAAATATTTGTATATATATAAGTATGGCGTTTAATACAGTATATAATTTAAATTACTATCTGAAATCCATTTCCAAATTTTCTTCTGTTTAGTGTTTAAGGTATATGATAGCAGATGGAAAAGACATAAAACTAGAATTCCCTGGACTGGGAGAGCTGAAAATAATAAATACTGTTGCAACGTTTGAATTTTATCAAGATATGAAGCCAGATGAAAAGGTACCCGAAAAACCTTGTCACCGATATCAAATCGCAATGAAACCTTACATTAAAAAAGTAACATGTCCTTGTGCTGTCCACGACAGCGCCTATTTTGAAAATTATTGAACATTGTATCCAAAAAATAGTATTAAATAATGTATTTAAATTAACTCATGAGTAATATTTTCACATGTAGTAATCAATCAGCTCAAATATACATACTGTTGATCAAATCCAAAGGTATTTACTTATAGCCAAAATATATATTTTCTCTAAATATATCTCTATAGGGCATTGCTCTGGTAAAATAAAAAACTAATCCTATACTATAGAATATTTACTATTCATTATTATACTTTAGAAATAATTATATATTTATTTATAAACACAAATTATTCTTCTGTTGTTACTCAGTATTCTCCTTAAGTTTCCACTTCTATTAAGCCTAATTTTAAATCCCATATAAACATCCCCTTTGTTCTCTCCATAGATGCCTGGCCCATAATTTAGAACAACATACTTTTTTACTGACATGCCGCTCAAACTCCCTTTTTCCTAAATCCATCAACCTCATTTCTACATCCAAAAATCTTAAATCAAAATTATCTTCCTTTTCTATCTAATTTCAAAAATCTCTCCTTGACCTAACAATATGTGAAATCATTGAAAAAATCCACCACCTCAACCATAATAATTCCTCTCTGAAAAACAACAATTCTTAACTCTTCTTAAATTTGTTATTAGACAGATGTTAATAAATTCTGAGAAGAGTTGTTGTTTTTTCTGTAAACGGGTAGTGGCAAAAATGTTGGAGATAGACATGTAAAGGTTGTTAAAGTGTATGTCACTCATAATGGTTTTTAGGATATAGGTCAGAGAGGAAATTTTATGGTTGAGGTGGTTAATTATTTCACGGATTTTTGGGTTAAGGAGAGATTTTTGGATGTAGAAATGAGGTTGAGGGAATTGTTGATGGATTTAGGAAAAAGGTAGTTTGAGCGACATTTGAGTAAAACAAGTACTTTCTAAATTATGGGCCAGGCGTCTGTGGAAAGAACAAAGGACAACAAAGAACAAAGGATGTTTATATGGAATTTGTAATTAGGATATTCCAATTTCAACACTTTTAAGAAAAGCAATTTTAATAATATTTCTGGTCGCAAATTTATGGTAGAAATATTAAAATATAACTAAAATAGTTAACAACTATTTGGAAAATAAATATTTGTTAACTATTACTGTTCTTTTTTACCGCAACCCTGATCATCTTCATAATATGAAATCTTACAGTCTATTATTTATACATATAAAAATATAATAGTTTACTAAAATTTACATTCTGCTTTTATTCAATTCAATGCTAAATTGTTATAGAATTAATATTGAAATGACTAAGAATGATTTTATAATTAGTCATTCTGTCAACTGAAGAAAATATGTGAAATTTAAAATAATAATAATAATTTGAAACTTAAATATTTAATAACTGCGGTAACAAAAAATGTATTAGACTGAGGAAATAGAAAAACACACTGTGCAAGTGTCCACCAGTTTACTCGCATAGAAACTCGCTTTTAATATAAACTTGCATATAAACTTTTAATATAAATATATTATATATCTTTTAATATATTTAAAACTTTTAATATAAACTTGCTTTTATTCATTATGCGTCTTTATTTATTAGTTTTTTGTCAGACTCCATTACCTTTTATGAGCATTATTATTATATTATTATTCTAAAATCTTTGGCTTTCCAAAGATATAAAATATATTTATACTATTACTCTTATTTCCGGAAATGCAATTTTAACTTAAATAAAATGTTGTTTAAATAATAACAATATCCAAAGAGTTACAAATATACACCTAGCTACCATAACAATATTCTTCTACCCAGATCAGTTGTGGGTTTTAAACTGAACCTAAAGTTTAGGACCTCAACTAAAAAGGGTCAGTTTGAGGATTTATGTTTCTTGAGCAAGCATATGTTGAAGACTGTAATCAATTAAAATAGTAATAATATAACAATAGGGTACTTTATAACCCTCAATTAGTCCTGACTGAATATATAAGAAACATTATTTGGTTAATTAATTCTGACAGCTGCCATTTTGGCTCAACCATGTGACCCATCTTAAAAGCATTATTTACAGACTAAAAGTTACTTTTATTGAACTCACCTATACGGACTTTCATCTAATGTTCTGAGATGATGTGGTGCATCCAAAGGATTCAACAGACCGACATACTTCAAATCATCACACATAGGAAAAAGGCGCTTTCTGAGGTACTGAGGACATTCAAGATATTTCAGTATATTTACCATTTGTTGACAACTTTTCCAAGCATTTGACTTGAAGTGGTCTTCTTCCTTTTTCCAAACCGTGTCATCAAAAATTATTATCTAGAAAATAAATAATACATGAATTTCTGCTATTCGAAACAAATTAAGAAAATAAATTTAATTCATTACCTCTGTGATATTGTAGATACATGCTGCCCTTGCAATCTGACCAGCCAGATATGATCTGAATTCTTGGGTTTGTGCATTGTCTAAAATAGAACCTGGTATTGCAATACTCAATGTGGGAGCAGTTTTTAGGGAAGGAACTGCTCGGGTCATTATATCTGTCTTCAGTTCTTCGGTGACTCCGTTCTTTAACAATTCTTCATTCTGTTTCTTCAGAGTTTCCAAATATTTTTCTGTTTTTCGCCATTTCTTGCTTTTAACAATGTTTTTATGTTCACGCCACGATTTAGGTACAATTGGTGGCATTGTAGAATATATAATTAACAGAGGAAACTAATAAGTAAATTTCAATGCACAAAGTCCACTCACCGTGTACGTTAAAAATACAAACACCTTTGTCAATCCCAGAATGGAGATCAGTAAAGTCTCTAGAGAAGATCGATGTATTGCAAAGAGGTTCAAGGGAAAATAAGTTTGCAAAGGGTGTGGAAAAAGACGCCATTTTTAAAAGACGAAGTTAAAAAACTAATTATTTCAAACTAAAAGTAGGGAGAAATGATCATTCGAATATAAAAAAATTAAAATGTATTTAAATAAATGTTCGACTTTCCTTCTTAGTAACTTCATGCTACATAATAATCTAAAAAAAAAAGTTCTGACCGTATATTTGACTTCCAATAATCTATTAAAAATCTATCTTAAGTGTAATTGCAAGCACAAATTCAGGAAATAACACATGAAATATCTACTTGAACAGTGGTGTGGGTAGTCCAACATACAATTAATCCATTGCATAAACTTTATAGGTCTGGAGCGGGGGTCATCAAATATTTGCTAAATTGTGCTAGAACAAGCCTCATCATCCTTCATACAATAATAACATTATTTTATGCTAAAAAACATTTATTGTAAAAATTATGTATTTCTTCTGTAAATTATGCACTACTTTTACTTACCTACGAGAAATATAATAGGTTCATTCTCTCTACGATATACGATTTGTGTCCCTGACTGATTGTAGGTCTTTACTATTGATATATGGATATGAAAAAAATCTTTATTTAGAGAAATGACACAAACTCACTCATTTGGAAAAGTCGTTTTATTATAGTAACAAGTAATAACAAATTCTCAAAGTTCAATTTCCTTATAACCCTGGAGTGTCTGAGGGTTAACTTTTACAAATTAGAATTCTCCTATCAACGACATGGAAAGAGACACAGAAATATCGAGGCGGGATTTCTTACAAGAATAGTCAGTAAGTACTTTAAGAAGAATGTATTTATCTTCATTGTTTAGAGTATACATCATAATAGATGTCTGTCTCATAATTTCAATCTCACAACCCTGAAATGTTTGAAAACTCGGTCAACTCTGAAGAACGTGCAATATAGAAAAATTAGTTAAAATCTACTTATTCAACGAATTTATACGTCATAATTATGAGAGATAGTTAACCGTGGATGGCTTATACGAAGAGAAGATGGTTGGGGGTGCGGTCAAAATAAAACACAAATAAGCTGATGTAACTTATTTAATCGTGCCCACGTTTCGGCTAGAGTCTCTAGCCTTCACCAGGTCTATAAACAGGATAAGATTACAACCAATGAATATAAAATATATAAATAGAATGACATAAAGTGAATAATTTTACAGAATAGAATAAATAAAATGAAGTGATGAGAGAAGTGGAACTTATACGTCATTGGGTGTTGTAATCATTAGTTCAAAGCCAGAACTCACTAGGACATCACACTGCAAATTATGATCTCTTTAGTAGAAAAATCTCACAACCCAGCAACGCACAACCCTGGAGTTTGTAGGTTTTGAGGAAAGTCTACTTAACATATGTTCCTACGCTGACCCAATCTCACGCTCATATGTAGGTTGTTTCTTGTTTCTCAATTGCCCCATATTGTGGAGGGCAATAAAATATAAATACAATTCTTATTACGAAGTAATGAAATTATCAAAAACAAACTTACTCAATTCGATTTTGAATTGAATTATTTTCAGCTTTCTTAAAGTGCAAACGTTTTCGTAGCTCCAGAACTATTCGGATCATAATATTATTGACATTCTTTAATATTATTATTTTAGGTAACTTCAAAGTATAATTAATTATATTAATCTTTTTTGTGTTTTATGGGAATAAAGTAGGTAATTTGAGGCATGCACAGGAACAAGAAAAGAACAAAAACCCTAGTCATTAAAATAAATTTAACAATAGTACTTAAATTTGTTGTAAATAGTACTGTTAAGCATTGTTTAACAATTAAGTTGTAAATAGTATTACTTAATATTACTATTTAATTCAATTACATTTATTTTTATTTGTATTATTTCGTTTATTTGAAAAGAAACATATGTATTTTATGAATGAAATATGGCCCGGATGCGGTAAAAAAAACTCAAATAGTAAATAATTATACTATTTTTATTGAGCCAACGTTTCGCCCCACGTTGCAGGGCTTCGTCAGGGCTAAAAAAAATACTAATACTTGGCATAGTTACAAAAAAGAAAAAACATAAGTGGAAAATAACAGGGGTATACAATGAAAAGTATTCATCTATACACACGGTCAGTCAATAATCTTCCAGTATGTATTTTATATTTGTATTATAATAATTAAGTAAGAGAACCGCTTCCATTAGCCACTACCATTGTGTTACTATTTGATAGTCACAGACATAACAGCATTCAATGCCATGACAATAATGTTGTACTGGATTTGGTGTGATCACTAATAGTACAAGTAATAATTTCAGTTGATTAACAGTCCTATTAACTGCCACGTTTAACTTTTGTATGTATACGCCTTGACAGTGAACTGTCACAACATATGAACCTTACCAAATGTGAGGGCGATAAGTGGGAAAACATTGTTCCTATATATTTTCCCAAAAACTTAAAATTGTATCGACCCCGGGCCGTAAATATAAATCTGTCCAAGGCCCAAAAATTATACTCATCCCATACCTCAAAAATGGTCTAGGTTCGCCTATGTACTAAAATTCGATGTCTAAGGAAAAATAATGACTTGTTACAAGTAGAAATAGTGTCTAAGGATTAAAGTAAGAAGTAGTCGTAGAAATAGTGAGACTCTGCAGTAGCGTTCAACATACATATTATGTAAAGCCATTTTACCTTAAATCCTCCGATCCCTGACAATCACCCGCTAAGATGAAAAATACTCGGCATTCGGAAGCACTGATTATAAGGCTAAAGGAAACTAAAATATAAAACAATTGAGTTGCCCACAATCACGGAATATATTTCAAGAAGGCACATAAAATCTTTTGATAGTCTCCAATACAGCACCAGCAGAAAGGCCACAATTCCTCCCTTCTTGGTAACCATTCCCGCGGGAACAAAGGACTTCAACCTTGTCCCTATTCGAAGAAAACCGCTGGATGGAATTGAAGATGAAGGCAATCTTCCTGACCCTTTCCATTTTCTTAGTGTATATTCAGCAGGGGTAAGATAATTGATTGATAGATAGAAATGTTTATTATTACATTCTTTCTTTTTTTTCTACGGAACGGCCTTTCAGGCAATGTAAAGAACTCATATTGTCCAAACATTTCTATGAAAAGAGAAATGTTGACTTCCACGAGGAATAGAAGCGAAATTAGAACGCAGTAAGGAGAATACTTCAATTACAAAAAGAAATAATATTCCAAGAATAATTACATTATATCGTAAGTCCTAATACTGTTATAACCTGACACTACAAATTTTATGTGATTCACAAAATAAATAGTGTTTCGATTAACCGTACAACACATCCCCTCCATTATAATCGAGGTTATATTATATATATAACATTTATTACTTTTTTTCATGGAACGACCACGCGAATATCATTACTTTTTCCTTCTCACTTTTTCTCTTCTTTTCTCCCCGTATCTTCTCATCATTTCTGCGTGCCTTAGCTTCCTCTATTCCGACCACGTAGTACCCTTCCGTTTTTCTTTATTTGCAGCAAGAACATTTATTTATTTCAATTTTTTTCCGTACTGTTCTCTATCCAGGCAGTCCTTGTCTGTTATTTTCAATTTCTTTGTTCCCTCTCTCATTTGCTTCACATATCCTCCTATGCTCTTTTATTCACGGATTCTGTCAAAGAGTTTCTTCTTTAGTCTGCTTTGGCCCACCCATTCTCATCATGTGCCCATAGAATCTCAGTCTTCTGATTCTTATTTCGGTTTTCAGGTCATTTATCTCCCTGTAGATTTCCTGGTTGGGTCTTAACCTGTAGCCTTCCAGTATTTTCTTGGGCCCATAGATTCTCCTCAGGATCCTTCTCTCTATTTTCAGTAATTTTTCCAGGATGACCATGTTGTAATGTCTTATTTTTGTGTTAAACATAGGTTCTTCTTATTGTAAATATTTCCTGTTGCGAAGCTTACCCTTTCCAACTTGATGATTTTCTCCTTTATGCTCTCTTTCTCCAAACCATTATTGCATATTATCTTTCCCAGATATTTAAATTTCTTTGCCACTCTTATCTGTCCATATTTCGTCTCTATTACTTTTTTTCCATTGGTTGTAATTTTTTCACTTTTATTGCATACATGATATTATTTTTTGAAATTACTAAAAGAATTTTCAATAATGAACTCTTGTTCATTTAAACAATCAGGCACAATAGTCTAGCCAAGATTATCCACCAAGCACTGGTGTTATTAGATAAATTAAAAGCTGACTCAGTTCCTTATTATCAGTATGTGCCGAAACAGGTACTTTCAGGCAAAATTAGAATAATTTATTGGGATTGTTCCATGATTATGGATCACACTCTGGTTAATAACAAACCGAACATAGTATTAATTGACCAAAAAGTGGGTACGAGATTGAACTTTATAGGCTTGAGTATATAAAGATATATCGGGTGGTAATAGGATACAACGGTGTCAGCTCAGTAAAGAATTTAAAGCTACCAGAAAAATTATTGGGTAGAAAGCAGTTCTTATTAGTCCAGTATCCTTTGAATGTTTTTAAATATAGTTTAAATTTTGAGCCTATTCTAAGACTAGGTTGGCAAATATTTATGGCAAAACCTGAGGAAGTGCGAAATTCTAAAATAATAATTTTCATTTATTCTGGGATGAGTCCCTTAAGAATGGATTAACTTATCTATGAAGGTACATATAATGATAAAGATAATAAAAATTGGGCTTTAGAACCTTAAAGTAAAAAAAAAATATATATAATATATATAAGAATGTTTAAAAAAATATATAAAATAAAACATTCAATCAATTGTCACATTTTGGTTGAACATTAATTTCACTTCTCTTAGGTCTTGATGGATAGGAAATGAAGGAATAGGTGGGATTTGAAGGTGGGAAGGGTACTGGAGTGGCTAATGTAAGTAGGGATGGAGTTCCAAAAGAAGGAGGATCTGATAAAGAAAAATCTGTCTAAAGCTACAGTTCAATGGGCCATTGTATGTAAATTTGAAGACCAAGAACAGGTATTTTGAGAATTGATGGAGGATTTGAATTGAAGGAGACCCGAAATGTTTGATGTATGGCAGGATTGAATGATTTAGTAGAAGAAGGATGCCAGGATATACGGGCAAAGGTAGGAAGGATAAAGCCAGTTCAACTCCTCATAATATTGGGAAATAGAAGTGTGCCTGGAGAGGTCTAAGTTGAATCTTACAAAACAATTAATTTAACACAGTAGTTTAGCCTCGAGTTCCCCTAAAACAACCTCATATACCGTACAGCAGAAATCAAAATGGGAGAACATTAATTTCAATAAATATTATCCAAAACACAGCCTGATTATCTTTTTTTTCAAGGTCTCAGAAGTGAGAGAACCTGCCCTAATATCTCCAGCACATAAGGGGTTTGATTAGAGCTAAATTATATAACTATAATAGAGCTAAGTTATATAACTATAATAGAGTTAAGTTATATAACTATAATATATGTTTCTAGCAATTAGTTAATATTTTTTCTCCTTAATATTGTCTTCTAAAAATACCTTCTGTTCAGAGCATCAATATTTTGTAAAAAATTCTGACCAAAATTAGACTTAACTCTCTATTCTTACTACTTATGAAATATTAATAAACAGACTTCTAAAAATACATATTAAAAATTTTAATGATGGATTTACTTATGAAACACATATATTTTCTTAGTTAATCAATGATAAAAGATCTAGAAAATCGAAATTGTTATTAGAACAAAATCTTTTATTACAAATAATTAAAAAATAAATATATACAAATTAATTTATTATAATGTTAAAATATTACAATTACTTTTATAAAAATATTTATATATCCTGTCTTATAAAAATTACATTATTTTTAGCTTTTTTTGAGTTAATTTATATTTAAATGTCAAAATATCTTGATATTTTCAAATTGATATTAATAATACAAATTAGTAATTGTCACTACTTTCATTGATTTCTTTACATTTTATCAATTTTAAACCAAATTACGGATAGTATTTTCAATCCATTCACGTGCATATCCAACTCCAGCATATACTCTAGGGATTGCATCACCACAGTCTATCCCTGATTGACTGCCAACTAAAACCAAGCCACTTAACTCATAAAGATTCCCATTCGGTTCAATGAGACAGGCCAATGGACTTCCGCCATCTCCCTGGGAAAAAAAGAACATGCACATTCAAATTAACTGTTGAAAAGATAGAATTCAATTGTTTGTTTTATAAATTTGAGTAAAACTTTAATTTTAAAGATTAAAAAAAAAATCTAAATATTAACATATGTATACTTTTTCATACCGCACATGTGTTAATGCCTGTTACTCCACCAGCACAGATAAAACTGTCATGAGGGGTGGCGCCTGGTTCGACTCTGGGCTTATGGTATAATGAATTACACTGTCTTCTATCAACAACTTCGACATCGATTTTCTGGAGAACCGATGGCGTGTAGTCACGATCTCCTGTTAAAATTAATCCCATCAAATACAGGCAAATAGTTCTTAGTTTATTTAAAATTAAATAATTTTTTTTATATTAAGTACACATGGAGCTATGTGTAAACTGTATAATATCATGAAAGTAGAACTTAAAAAGAATTGGAGAAAGTGTTGTTAATCAGGGAGGGTTTTATAACAAAAAGAGTGTGTGTTGCACTAACAGATGCCACTAGCAAACAGATCTCAGACAAAGGAAAAAAACTAGTTGTCCCAAGGTCTGAAGCAGTTTTATTTATGATTATCTTTAAACATTGTTTACTTTACAAATAAACTATTTTTATAACAAATCAAATAAAACCAATTTTCTTCCTAAAATTTGTTTTATTACTTTCCTCCATTTATTACTTTTTTTTTTAATTTATAGTGCACACCTATATTAATTTAATGTTTCACATTCCACATTTTTTTCATCCGTGTCCAAATTAGTCATTTGGATTTAATCTAGGGTGTTTTTCATCTTCTTTGGTGTAAAAATATTCAATAAAATGTTTCTTCATCTTTGTTCAAAAAGATGTTGAAAACGAATGTCATCACATATATTGGTTCAATTTATGTTATCAAATGATAAGAATAAAGTATACATATATGTTTAATTTCTTTAAATACAATAATATAAATCAAACTATCAATTGTGTTCATTAAATCTATTTACATTCTTAAATATATTAGTAGTGAAGCATTGCCGGATCAGCTAATCTGACTATAATAATAAGGTTCTTTTGAGCTGTAAATTAATACGAATAAGAAAAGCTTTTTATAATAAAATCGCTTAATAGCTTTTTTTAAACATCTTTTTACTTACAGCTGCACCTGTCAATTACAAAATTGTACATACTATAATAGAAAACAAAAACAAATTGTAATAATGTAATGGTGGGGGTGAGGCAAGTTTTCAGAAACGCTGATAAAGAGGTGGTGGGGAATAAGATGTAATGACCGTTTGCAAGTAGAAATTCCCTCTAGAGGGGAAAAATCTTAACATTAATTTAATGTTTCACAATCCATTTTTTCATCTATGTCCCAGTCATTTGGATTTAATCTATGCTGTTCTTCATCTTCTTTGGTGTAAAAATCTTCAATAAAGTGTTTCTTCATCTTTTGGTCAAATTTTTCTGCGTCAACATCTTATATTTCTTCATCTTTGAAACAAAGTCCTGGGTCACTAGTTAAAGCTTTTAATTTCTCTAATATTCCATGGGACAACTAGGTTGTTTCCTTTGCGGTTTGTTTGCAAGTGACATCCGTAAGTGCAACACACACTCTTTGTGTATTTCGTGATAGAACCTTCCCTGATCCAAAACAAAAAGGACTGAATCCTGCGGAGTACCGGCATGGATTTGTCTAATGGAGGAATTTGTGTTATTATAATGTAATATAATTGAAGCCAGTTATTTGTAACTATTGCTCTTTTCATTTTTCATATAAATGTTTGATGTTAATCTGATGTATTTGGTCATTTATTCATTATGTTCACAGCTCGTTTGTGAAAAAAAAAATTACATTTTGTTAGATTACTATTGATCAATTGAGTGAAAAACAAGTTGCTTTTTTTTTTTTTTTTTTTTTTTTTACTTACCATATCTTTCTTTTCCCCAACCACTCACAACACATTTTCCACTGATAATAATTGTTCCAGGAGGTGGGAGACAGATTACACTGACTTGGTATCCTAATGTAAATGGTTGTTCAAGCTTAAGTATGGCTAAGTCATTCCATAAGGTCTGAGGAGTGAATCTCGGATGAAGTACGATTTCAGCTACGAATCGATCTTGGTGGTTCTCCACTTCATGGTCATTCCGAATATCCCATTCACCTGCTCTTGCAATTAATCTCGATGCAGCATTGTCTTTCCACCTACATTATACTAAATGTTTATTATCACACAACTGTTGATTCTTTCAATACCTTAAAATATTTTAAATAAAATAAGTGGAAATAAATCAAGTGGAATTTTATGTGATAAAAAAACAAACTTAAATCGTAATTAAACTATTGAATGTGAGCCAACATTTCGTCCCATATTGCAGGACTTTATCAGAGCTAAAAATGGTACAAACAACTAAAATTAAGATTTACTGTTATAATTATAAATAAACAAGAATTATAGAAAGGTATTAGATAATTAATGCAAACGGAAATAATAAAAAATAGATAAAGAGATATAAAATAATGTTAAACTAAAGATAATATTAGAAAATTTTAAATATAGACAGACAACAAATGATGATTTTAAAAAAATTGAGGAGAAATTATATAGAAATATATGGATAAAATACAAAATTAAAAGAATTGATACAAGATATATAATATAATGAAAAAATATATATACAGAATTGAATAGAGGTACAAAGCTTTAATAAATGTAAGATAAGGCTTTAATAAATATAATAAGGAGGTAATTGTTGAAAGTAAAATATAGATAAAATATATAAATAAAAAGATAAAAGATGAATAGTAAACATTAAATATAATATTAGAAAAAGAAGATGGTCTGGGTGTGGTCAAATACAAACTCAAATAGTGAAAAAACTACTTCGCCCCACGTTGCAGGACTTTATCAGGGCACACATACTAGAAGTCAGAGTCAAAGTAGCCTAAGTCTAAAAGTCTAGTCTTGTATTAAATTGTATAATTAAATTACTATAAATAAGTAATTTCAAACCTTCCCGTGTGAGAATCATTCTGTTTACAGAATTTTTCAAGTATTATCTTAAAACAGTTTGTTTATATATTTTTTAAAATATAAAAATTAGCATGTTAATGTAATATTATCATTTCATGGGCTTAATTATCAAATATTTTTATAAAAAAAATAAATTTTATATATTTTAATGATGAGTAATTAGTTAACTGTGGATTATATATAAGGAGAAGATGATTGGAGATGCGGAAGTTCCTTCCTGTCGAAAAGAAACAAAAAATAGTTAATAACTATTTATTTGGTGACTTTTCACCCTATTTTGTAGGGTTTTATCAGGGGCTAAAAAAGATATAAAAGAATATAGCAACATAAATGTTTTGACAATGCAGGATAATAATATACAAAAAAGTAAACTAAGGTAGGGTTTTTTTTTTTTCAGTCAAGACTCCCATACTGCCTAACCATGGTTAGGGATCAAAGTTTTTCATTTTGTGGGACCACCACTCAATGTAAAAAGTCAACGCCCCAGGCCAGATTCGAACCAGCACTGCCATTAGACATCAAATTGGTAAGAATGTGTCTTAACCACTGAGCTAAGGGCGGCCCCCTGTTTTAAGTTAGGGTTAAACATTATGTAATTATAGGTGAAAAGAAAATTATATAAATTGAACCAAAAGAAATAAAAATAAGATGTTCAGTAATAAGTGTATGTGTAGAAAAAATAGCATAAACTATTGGATTTAAAATCCAACTATTTGAATCCAAATATAATTAAAATTGAAAATTTACAATATCGGAATAGAAATATAATTAAAATCAAACTTATGGAGTTATAACACCTAAAACCATTATGAGAAGAAGATGGGGTTTCATTTTAAATCCAATAGTTTATGTTATTTTATTTTTTTTATATATACTTATTATTGTATATCTTATTTTTATTTCTTTTTTATACAATTTCTTTTCATGTACATTTATATAATTTTTAACTCTAACTTAGTTTAGTTTTTTGTATCTTATTATCCTACATTATCATAATATTTATGTTATGTTGTTTGTATCTTTTTAGCCCTGATGAAGACCTACAAAGTGGGGCGAAACGTCAGCAAATAAATAGTTAACTATTTTTTGTTCCTATTTTACCGCACCCCGACCATCTCCTTCATATTTAGTAAAAATGATTAATTTAGTTCTTAAAATACTTCAGTAGGTCAAAATAATTTACTTCCTGGTAGTTGTAATGCTATCTCTAACAGTTGACAGTGGCTATTTGTTCAATACTTGAAAAGAATTAGTTTTTAACTCTTTCAATCATGAACGTTATAAGTTCTGTTGATTACATTGATAGATTCGTTTAACATTAAAAAAAAAAAAAAAATAAATACTACACCTCTTGACTGAATGAGCTGTGGTTAAAACTATACCCTCGCGAATTAGTGCACCATCACACAAGTATTCAAAGCTTCTTGAATAGCCATTGCTTGAGACAGCTGTTTTAAATACGGCAATCTATGCATAAATCATATATTGTAATATTCTAGATTTATTTAAAAAAATAAAAGTAAATTTAATAGTTTTTAATATTCTCAGGTCTAAATTATAGTTTTGATGATTACAAGGTTCAAAATTAATAAATTAAATATTAAATAGATATGAGAATTTTATTTATATTATATAACATTATTGACTCTTATCTCATGGTGGGCTTTCCAGACAATCAGAACACAATTACACCTAACTAAATTAATAGCAACTTTTAAAAATATAATTAAATCCTAGGTAGAGCAAACTAACCAATTATATATTCTTCTTTGGTGACCGTTGATTCTGATGTCTTCATTTTAAAGATGCTACCACTATCATTACACCTGGGCGTTGATGACCTCAGGGTTTTACGCCCTTAAGCCCCAGACAACAACAACTATCATTAGACAAAGGCTTGGTCCTATTCTAGTTTCTAGGACATGTCCAATCCATCGGTGATCCACACAAAAAGTGTCTTTCTTCCTTCAATTATGTACTCTTCTTGGATTACTGCAGACTTTTGATGTCTTCTTTCTATTTATATACCACTGACTGTAAACAAAGGATGGTCGGCACCCTTTGCTTCCAGGAGACTTTCATTTCTCCCGCCATACCAATCAACAAGAGTCTTCATTTCCTTGGTTCATTGTCATGCCTTGATGTTCGATGTAAACATAGATTGTAGCACAACGGTTTTGAGTTTTTGTTTATGATTTTCTTTATATATATTTTTCCTTAATACTTTTTATCGAGTTCTATTTTTAAAAAAAATTACTGTAAATACAATTATGATACAAAATAATGGAAATTGATAAAATTTTAATCTATTTTCTTAACATAACAGCAATTCAATGGACTTCACAAGGATGCGCGCAACCATCTTGAATATTTTGAACAACTTATTTTTACTCCATATTTGACTGATGAAAATTGGTTAGCTTGCTTTTTGGTTTTAACAAAACAAATAAACAATATTGAACATTGATACATAAAATAAAACATAACTAAAACCATCTATATATAAAAAATAGCTATTTATAAAAAAAGAGGATATTACAATATATTGAAAGAAAATAAGCTCTTTGTGATTTAAAACTCAAACATTAATTTTTCCATTTATATTCTTTTGTTTTTAATTTTTTCTATTCTCTTAGGAGGACTGCAAAATGGGTGAATCAGTTGGATTAGCTAATTTTGTTGAGCTCAAGAAGTTGACTACTAATAAAATTATTGTATTTTAACAATATTTCTCCTATTTTTTTAAAAAATCCTATTTACAATCCTCTTATTTTAAAATTTTTTTATTGTTGTTTTTAATTTTAAAGTACGTTGGAAAACAGTGCACACTAAAAATAGTCAAGCTTTGCAATAGTGGTTGGGTGATGCACTTTTTGGGTATTCACACTTAGTGCACCTACTTTAGTACATTTTTTTATAAACTTATGAAAAAATTGTACTCATCAGCGAGTTAAGCTCCCAGTTATATTGAAGTTATTATTAAAACTTAACTATAATTAATTATTTTAAACATTAATAATACCGTCCATGGGAATTCTCCAGGCCCTGTACTTGTTGTGTCTCCACCCCTCCTAGCATATAATGATGTTATGAATTGGGTATTTCGCCTGCCACATTGTATACTTGGAACCTGACTGGGTGGAATTGGCTTGGGCTTACAACAATAAGTTTCGTTACTATCACATTCTATGGACCTGGACCTGCAATTGACCATGTAGACATGCAATTATAAGTTATATTATTTTAATTAAAGTTTTAAATGATTATCTACTTCCTGGATTTTCTTTTTGGAAGTTGGTTATATTATTTTTTTTTTTTAAATTGCTGAGGTGAAAAAACTTCCAAATAGATTATAAACTATTCTATATGTATATATAATTGACCGTAAAAATTTATATATAAGAACATGGTCAGGGTTGCGGTCAAAAAAAGAACAAATAGTTTATAACTACTTCAACCTTTCGCTTTGAACAGCCCTGATATAGCACTATAAAGTGGGGCGAAACGTCGGACATTAAAATAGTTATAAACTATTTGTTCTTTTTTTGACCGCAACCCTGACCATCTTCTTATATATAAACTATTCTGTATTTTGCTTGTTTACAATTGCATAATTTTTAACTTAAATTGCACAATGGATTAAAATTGGACATATTAATTGGGAATTAAAAAAAAAAACAGCATATGGGGCATGTTGATATGTTTAAAAATATAATGTCTAATATAGAGCATTGGTTTGTGCTACAGAGATAGATGAATGCACCTCTAGTGAAAGACAATAATTTAATTAATGTTGTTATAAAACAATTTTAAACTATGAGTGTATAGATGACATGGTTTCGAAATGGAAATTGAAAAAATGACAAATATGTGGTAAATATGATTACAAGAATTTTAAATATACACATATAGAATAGATAAAAATTGTTTATAAGAATAACTTAATTACTACAATTCTAGGACATAAAGGTGCTTGAGTATGGGATAATTTTCCCAAAACATTGTACAAGCAAAATATAGAATAGTCTATATTCTATTTGGAAGATTATCTACTGTTTTTTAACTAGCTGAATTTAAATCTAAAGCTAAAAATAAAAATATGTGAGATACGTAGCTCTCTATTGTTTTGAGATATACAATGTTGCAAAGATTGGAACAAAAACAATACAATCCACTAAAAGTTGCAATAAGAATATTAACTAAACTTGTGTGTTCTCTTTTGATATATATGATTGAGCACATATGAATTTTCAGAGCTGTGAAGATAAAATAAAAAATAGTTTGTAACTATTTATTCATTGCGATTGTTTTGACCCACGTTTAGGTTTGATGTGATGAGTTTAGATGTAAATAAGGACTCATTTTTATTTTAGTGTTTTTTTTTATTGGCGTAATGATCTGTTATCTGTAATGATCTGTTATCTGTAATGATCTGTTATCTGTAATGATCTGTTATC
>NW_027115249.1:2106407-2110607 GCF_000696795.3 Halyomorpha halys | reverse complement strand
GTAATGATCTGTTATCTGTAATGATCTGTTATCTGTAATGATCTGTTATCTGTAATGATCTGTTATCGAATCTGGGCATTCTACAAGAGCCTTTGCCAGTCAGTTCTGTTTTCTGCTGCAGCTCTATAGTTACAAATGTTGGGTCATTGTGCATTTGCTTCCATGTTGTCCAACCCCCTAACTTAGATCTTTCTATCCTCATTCTTCTCGTATAACAAATATTTTGAAAAAGAAATATTTTTAAGGATTTCACAATTTTCGATCCAAGACTCATGAGTGGCCACTGTCTTCTGATTCCTATAAACTTTAGCAGGTGAGTGTCAT
This sequence comes from Halyomorpha halys, assembly GCF_000696795.3. Lineage (NCBI taxonomy): Eukaryota > Metazoa > Arthropoda > Insecta > Hemiptera > Pentatomidae > Halyomorpha > Halyomorpha halys. The sequence goes on along the minus strand of NW_027115249.1, from coordinate 2,110,283 downwards.
ACTATATTGTAATATTTTTAAAAAATATTAAAAAATAAAATAAAAAGAATCTTAATCGTTTTATAACTTTCTTCAAATATGAGAGAGAACTGGGTTCAAATTAAGAACTTTAAAATCAAATAGATAATTTAATTTTATTATACAAAAAGAGAGACTCTTAATTTTATTATATAAAAAGAGAGAGACTCTATATCTCAGGGCGGGTTACTAGCAATCAGAAACACTAACACTTTTACTATTAACTTAAATTAATTAATATCTCTGTTACAATTGTATATTAAATTTAGTTATAACCAAAACTAACCAAGCTCTACTTGGTGGAATTTTCTTGATTCCTGGTGTTTTCTTTGTTCTTCTATTGTTCTGGCGTCCAAAATGGCTTCTTCTTCTTGCTGGACAGAAATTGATGAAGCTTCATCCTCTCTCTCTGGATTCCCAGACAGGAGTGACCACCTCTCAAAATGGAAACCTGCCTTGAGGTTACATGTAAACATGGATTGTCCCCCAACAGTTAGGGATTTTTCCAAATGATTTATTTTCTGAATATTATTCATTTGCACTATTCCTTGATTTCTATTTTTCCTTTAATTTACTGTATTTTCAATTATGATGGAAAGAGTTAAAATAGTTTTTATGATATTTGAATCTTCTCAATGTGGCCTTGATTCAACATACCGCCATCTTGGTTTTTTGTATCACGAAGTTATTATAAACAATGAAACTTGGTTAGTTTGCTTTTTGGATAAACAAAACAAATGAATATTAAAATGATACATAAAATAAAACATATTAAAACCCTTTATACATCAAAATATACTATTTACTAAAAAAGAGCATATTACAATATAAAACAAAAAACTCTTGATTCCTGCGTCTCCTCTACCTGTCACATAGGTAAGTGTCGGTTCAGGATGTGTCTAGACTGTGTAAAGTATCTCCTATTGGCAACCAATATTCTTCTCTGGATCTCCTATAATGGATTTAACTCAGATTCCAGTTTACTCAAATTCTCCACATGCTCTAAATCTATAATTTTCTTTTTGTACTATAAAACATATAGAGTCAGAGACTCCTATAACATCTGTAAACCACCAGTGGTCTTTAAGAAGTACTGTTGTCTTCCTGTTGTGGACACCAAGGATAGCTTGTGCCTTTCCCTCTACTCTATCAGTCCATTTAAGTCTTGATCTACCCACCCGTCTTTTGTGTAGATCCACACTTCTAATAGTTACCTCAATATATGCTCTCCAGCCCATCTTAATCTGCCAATGCTGATTTTCACATAAGTCTCTGGATATTGTGTTCGCATTTGCCATTCCTGAATAGTCGCCATTGGACCAATTATTGTTCTTTAAACATGACACTCAAATAAAAAAAAGGCTGCTCTTTGTGTTCTTGATATATTTCAACATTTATGGTCTTCACAAATCAAAGGAGCTGATCAGCTCTGCTTAGTGCTGGTGAGTAGCTAACTTGAACCCCTTGCTCTTCTCTAGAGTAATTCTTAAGGAAAACAATTGGTTTTGGTGGAGCAACCTCGGCAGATTCCAGTTTGGTATATACTGATTTTTGTTCCTGCATAGGATACCAAAACCTCTTGAATAATATATTTAAGAGAACTTTATAAGTGCAATAAAGGAATGATTCCAATATATTTAGTTACTATTCTCTGTGAGTTCTTCTTTCTTTTATAGAGGAATGTTATTTACCTTTGCCCAGTGTTTGGACATGTTCTCTCTTACTTAAATGTTTAGTATCAGGTGACGCATTGTTTTCTTCTTGCACTTGGCAATGAAGTGGCCATACTCAGTAGTATAGCAATGGTAGAATCTGTGAGGTTTGGACGACCTCTCCCTCTAGTTTTCATAAAATATCTTCATTTATTCTTATTTACTAACAAAAATTTTATATTATTTCATAAATAAGATTGTATAGAAAATATTATGTTATGGGTTTTTCCCCATTGAAGTGGGTTTGTTAGAAGTAGATCCTTGGACAGACCCCTATGAAACAAAATCCTTGCTATGCAACTGGCCATTTCAATGCACTTTAGACAGACCGGGGATTAAAGTAGTTCCTAATGTCTAGTGACTACTATCCCTAAGGGATCCTAATGTCAGCCTCCATCTTCTACAGTTACCTGTTGCAATCATGCAACAGACATATACGAGATGAACCACATAGTGAGAAGATAATCGTTATAACTTCAACTCGTTATCACCAGCACCGCTTATCTTCCACTAAACCTTCATATCACAGGAGAGTGTCCTGAGGTTAGCACTAAAATATGTCATATTGCTGTTTCCTCATCCCTCTGAAAGTACACAGCATCTTTTTCAGTAGTTTCAAAACGGTGCTACAGAAGTTAGTCCAAACGTCGTTGTTGAAACAAGAAAAGTCCATGACTGTCAATACCTGTGATCTGAAAAATATCTTGAGATTCAAATATGCAAAAATTTACGAAAGAAAGGCATATTAATGTTCTAAACTCATTAAAACTCTCACTAACTCCTTGTTACAAATTTTAACTCAAGCACCCCACTCCTGAGATTAAATTAAATTGATTTAATTTAGTTTAGTCTTAGTTATAACATAATTTGTGAACTCTTCACCTTTTTGTTTGAGCACTGAAGACCACATAACAAACACCTCAAAATGAACCAATTTAACTGACCTACCGTTATTTTTAGCTATGCTCAGAAGCTGTATTGATAATTTTTCATTTTTAAATAAAGACTCTATATTCTATCAATATCTAATTGAGATATATTGGAACTCTATGCCTATATTCTATAAATATTCTTGAACAAATTATTGATATAGGTTATAAAACACAAAATCACAAAAATATTGGTTGGTTCCTTATTGAAATATGTCACTCTATTAGGGTTAAAGAGTTATTTTCAAAATGAGATGAAATAAATCTGCATACAATTAATAAGATTTTTTATTAGGGCTATAAAAAAATACCTCGGTTCAATTACAGGACTACCATCTGTAATAATGTTTTCATCTTCACAGAGATAATATGGTACACATTTACACTCTCTTTGAGTAGTTTTATTTCCAAATACATATTCAATTTCATCTTTGTACAAACTGTCTTCTCCTTCAACGCTTGTCTGAGAAAAAGCCAACCCCAGGAGGATGTAAAGTATGATTCTTCTTCGAACCATCGTGTAAAACTTAAACTTGGCAATGTATTTGGAGAGTTATTCCTGAAAATTATATGGATTATGGTTAGTTTAAATTAAGTCAAAGGACATATAATGTTACAATCTCATGAATCTGAGAAAAATTGGATTTAATAAATTTTTATTTCTTGTAAAAATTGAATCTTAAACTTCTGAAAAATATAATAATTTAAAGCTTATAGAATTAAACAAAGTACAAAGTGGAAAAGAGTATTTAAAATATTTTTACATGCAAAAATCCCTGCGTATGTGTAATATAAAAGGAAGATGGTCTGGGTGCGGTCAACATAACTCAAATAAATGGAATATGGTCTGGGTGTGGTCAAATTAAACTCAAATAGTAATATTATGTACTATTTTTATTTGCGCCAACATTTTGTCTGTCCCATGTTACAGGGCTAAAAAAAGGTACCAACATTTAACATAATTAAAAAAAGTAAGTGGAAAATTACAAGGGTATACAATGAAATGTAAAAATTAAAGTTATTTTTTACTCTTTATTGTTATTTATCATCTATTATTGTTACATATATTTTCATCCTCTCAATTTTCATTTTCTTTTCATATTTTAATTTTATATTAATAATAACTAATGTGTTCATACTTCTTTGCATTGTATAACTTTATTTTTTTTATTTCATTTCCTTAATTATGTTATTTTGCCCACTTTTTCAATTACCTA
>NW_027115249.1:2103727-2106292 GCF_000696795.3 Halyomorpha halys | reverse complement strand
TACTTTCTTTTTATTTTTTAAAATTTTTCTATACTTATTGTGGTTGTTATCTTGTTCTGTTATTAGCCCTGAAGAAGGCTAGAAACTCTAGCCGAAACGTAGGCAAATTAAAATAAGTTAATCGTACTTATTTGTGTTTTTCATTGACCGCACCCCCAACCATCTTCTCCTCATTCATCATCCACGGTCAACTATCTCTCATAATTGTAAAAATTAAAGGTTATAAATAATAAATGAAAACGGTAATAGTAACAGAAGAGAATAAATATTAAAGAAAGTACAAATTAAGAGATAAAAAGGGATAAGAATAAAATCAAATGGAAATGAACGATTCTGGGACTTCTTACATATCTTAAATCATTTTTAGCCATACCTTAGTTTGATTTTATCTCATCTTATCTATTCCTATACTTTGTTTCTTTATCTTAGTTGTTTATATCTTTTTTTGCCTTGACGAAGTCCTGCAACATGGGGCGACATATTGGCCAATATAAATAGATTATTTACTATTTGAGTTATTTTTACTGCACCTGGGCCTTCTTCCTTCCATATATTTTTTAAAATGTTATATAACATGTTTATCAATCCTAATCTATTTCTATACTTTCACTCCTACTTTTTCTACATTTTATTATAAATTAAAGAGGAATAGATTTGATTTTAATGAATTATTAATTTATTTTCATTTATAATTTATTATCATGTATCTTAAATCATATATTTCTGTATAGGATATAGAAAAGAATAGGTAAAAAAAAAAAATTCATTCCTGTCCTATTTGTTCTTAAAAAAATATGTAAATCTACATAATTATGTAAATGTACTAATGATTAAATTAATCGAATGAAATTATACATACAATATTTGTTGTGTAGTTTCCAATTCACTGATTTTTTTCTTTCAAGATAAAGATTGTGATAATTTTTTATGATTGATTTTTTTCCCCCCCTACTTTTGTTTATTAATAGGCAATATATCTATAACAAAGATATTATTTGGAGATCAGTTTTCTTAGTAGATAGAAATATATAAAAATAATAATAATATTATTCAAAAATTTGTAACTTTACAATTTTGTAATACGGTTATTTTTCATATCTCGATGTTATAAAATGTCTCATTAAAGATTGTAAAATTAATAGAGTATTAAAACTAAAAGGCAGTTTCGTTTTAAACAGTATGAAAAATAAAACAAAAAACCAACATAATAAACCGAAAATAAATAATAAGTGGAAAGTAAATGATCAAAATATATTAAAAAATAAAGCTATACCCTGGTATAGTTATTTACAATCGTCTGGTTAACAGTTTAAGTGTATTAAGATTTTTATTTTTCTGCAAAATACATTAGCAAGTGAGATTTTGACAAAGTAAAGGTTATCAATATAGGTGCTAACCTACAAAATAATTAATTTTCGAGATTATGCACATTGTAAGAACTGAGAATAAAATTGAAACATGGAACGGTTTAGTAAAATTAAATTATGCGTACCGCCATGGTTGTACCGAACAGGAGGCAGCTGCTCCCCCTAGAAGTGAAAAAATTACCAATTTAATACAAATTAATTTTTTTTAAAGCAAATACTAATTTTAATAACTAATAAAGCACTGCAACAATTATATATAATTTTTGTTTTAGTCACCTTTTCCACTGCTGAAATATCACAATCTCACTATGGCTTGGCCCCCCCTAGTTTTTATTCTCGGTACGCCCTTGTGTACCACATTATTCTCAAATCATTATGATAATTGAGTTAAAAGCTTGTAGTGGATACAGGTGTATAATATATAGTTTTTAATTCTTTACTCATTCAAGTAATAATTAAAAAACAATTTATTGTATTCGTATTTGTGATGAAAATTTTGAGCAAGTGACACATCTTTGAAAATCCCCTAAATTTTTATTTTTGTGTTACCTTTTGTGATTATTAAGAATATAAAACAAAAAGTAGATCTCAGATCACTTTTTATCTAAACTCCAATTCGGCAACCGTGGTAATCAGGTTTAAATTATTTTTTGTTCAAGTATTCATATCTTCTTACAGTTAATAAACCATACTTAAACAAATATATTCTTTTCTATTATTTATATACTTTTAGTTCTTATTTTAATTAATTATTTGTTTTTTCTCTCCAACCTTACGTTTAATTGTATAATTTTATTTATTCAAGATAAATGTGTATCTGTATTCAATTTCTCATAAATCTTTATTTATTACACACACTATCTATATAGATGGGAGCTGATTGTTTTACTACATTCACCATCTTTATTTATTACATTAATTTTTTTAGTTATATACACACATATTTACTTTTTTATTTTTATTTTAGTTTATATTTGAGAATTATTTTTATAGAGAAAAAATAGCTTGTTTTAAGAGCATTTGATTTTTTTTTTGTTATTTTATATTTCTTTAATGTTCTTAATGTAATAGCAATAACATGTTTCAATTTTAACTTTACTTTATATACATATAGTATACGGTTTCACATGGAGTATGTACAATTTCTAAATAAACCCTTCTTGCATAATGCTTCTGTACAAGAGAAAAAAATAAATAT
>NW_027115249.1:2096108-2103677 GCF_000696795.3 Halyomorpha halys | reverse complement strand
TAACTGTTTATTTAATCAACTGTTTTAGAATTAGAAACATTTTCTAACAATGATTTATTTTATAAACTTTTAATTGTAACGAATTATATAATTTTACAGGTTATGAAGTAACTATTATTTTTATTTCATCTCTTTCAATATCGTAATAATTAATTTTTTGCTTTTTTATCTTTGGAAAATTAAGTAACCTTCTTACTCTGATTTCTATATTTAATCATGATTACATTCGTTCAACAACCTTGCCAATCTTCAGGGGCATATTTTAAAAAAAAATAATGTAGTTAGAAAGTTTTTCCTTACATTAAGTTTTGAATATAGCAAAATTTTCTTTTATTATTAATCTACTTTTAATGTGTAATTTTCTTTTCTCTGGTTATTTTCAGTTCAATTTCTTTTTCAAATTTTGGCATTTATTATATAATCAACTGTAACGAAACATATGTCTACAATTAACAACAGTCACTATACATATCACTAAAATATTGTTTATATAGTTAATTACCCCTTTTCACACTGATTTATGATCTCCTATGGCTAATTTGGCATCAGTTACTGTTTATTTATCTTCGGTGGATATTTCAGAAATATATTTTACTAATTATGTTTGTGTAGTTATGTATTGTATATTATGTAGTGTGCACCTACCCTTCTCATATCTTTTATATTTAACTATTCTATTTTACAAGTTTTGTGATGTTTCTACTGTATATTGTTACATTATTTGCATATTATTTTATATAATATATTTTGCTTTTTGAAATAATGTAATAATTATTGCTATTTCTATTATATCCCTTTTAGTTTTTATAGTTCTGGTACTTATTTTCAAATATGTACTCATTTAGTTATATGTATAAGGAAATCTAAATATATTTTATTTTTTCTCAGAGAACTAGCATTGATTTGACTAAACTCTACCATAAATTATAAAAGACAATTTTTAGATTTTATAGATGCGTAAAGGTCTATTTATTATTATTATTTATTTTGCTATCAAGGTTTTTAAACTATGACATTACATAAAAATAATTGAAATACTTTGGTAATTTCATACCATTTACATCTTTCCTAGGATCAACTGATAACAAGAAGAGATCCACTTCAGTGTCAAATATGTAAAGTACCTTTCATAGTGATTCGTATCTTTGAGGAGTGTCCTCGATAGAGATAGATCATGGAAAAATGTGGTGCTCCTCGACATCTCTCGAGGGTCTTGGGTGACAATGATGAGAATATAAAAAAACCATCAAGTACATTAAAACCATCAGAATACTTACACTGGTTTGACTCTGAATTGTTTATTGTAAAATTTTACTTTTTTCTAAAAAAATGTTCTGATCTTTACTGTTAATTTTGTATGTATGATTTATTAAATGGAATGTTTTAAAATCTAATATAATCCAGCAGCAGGTTCTTTTTATGGTATAGAAACTTTACTTCCAAACTGTGTATTAAAATATTCATTTCAAAAAATGACTTTTCCACCTTGTTTTATGATTTTTTTACTTCATATTTGTATGTGTTTAAGAGCCATAAAAATAATCTTTTTTATTCAGGAACAACATTAATTTTTTTTTTTAAGTAGTTGGCCTCTAAAATTTGACGATATCTGATTTTTGGAAATACATACACAATCCATTTTGAAATGTTTTTTTTTTGTTACCTAGACCACTTAGATATTTTTAAATGCATTATAACTATTGTAGATTATTTCACTTATATGTTGTACTAATTCATATGTTGGGGAGTATCAGTGTCAGATAAAGTTGACTTATGTCATTCTAGGGTTAAAGACCATTTGATTGTACATTGATATGGAGAGTTTAGTGTAATAAATAGTTAGTCGTTTTTGAGAAAATCGGAAACAATGTAGAAAATTGATTCCATGAAGTTTTTCAAGTTTTATTGAAATTATTCATGACTTTCTTTGATAGTTTGTTAGTTATAATCAATTGATAATTGATATTTATAAACTTCATATATTGGAGTATTTTATCGAACTAGTTGCTGTCACATTCATACTGACCTTAAATATATTATTTCAGTTTCGTAGGACTTTTCGTTTTTTTAGCTAGGCTCTTCACAGACAGACATACAGACTATTTTGCGACAATAGGTTTGTTTTTTAAAAACTTATTTACCTCAAAGCAGGAAATGCTGTTGAAAAGTCGATTAACAATATTTTCAGGATCAAATACCTATCTTTTATCATATTATTTCACATTTTAAAACAAATAAAGGTTTAAAGAAGTTTATATAGGGTTTAACTTTCTTTGAAATAGTATAATGAATATAAATCTTTATTTATGAAGATGGTCAGGGTTGCGGTCAAAAAGAACAAAAATTATTTATTTTGTGACGTTTCGTCCCACTTTATAGAACTATATCAGGGCTGTTCAAGATGATCGCTTAACAGACTTATAAAATAAGAAGAGTGTGTATTACCAGAGGGAATATCCAATGGTTGAAGGGTTACAATACCAGTGGAAAAAAATTGAGATCGAGGTGGTGAAGATGCATTCTGCGAAGATTCATCTTGGACAACCATGATGAAGCTCTATAAAGTGGGTCGAAACGTCGGAAAATAAATAATTTTAAACTATTTTTGTTCTTTTTGACCGCAACCCTGACCATATTCTTGATATTTGAAATTATACAGTCAATTGTTTATGCATATTAAAAATCTTTATTCTTCATAAAATCTAAAGTAAATTTGCTTTATGGGAGGTTTACAAACTTAAAACAAGTATTCAAAAGAAAACTATTAGTAAACAAACATTTCAATACTGAAAAAATCCAATAATTTTGTTAGAGTGCAAGTAATAGTTTTGTATAGGTGCATTTACACTATTTTATGACAGGTATTCCCGAACGAGCGTTCAACATGACCGATTTCTATACGAGTGATTTTACTTTCGAAAACCTAATGAGAGATTCGATTTGCCAATAACGTTTCTAATGGCCGGCTGTCCCCTTATTAGCATTCCCCCGGCAGCCGACGAAACGAAACCGAAGAGGGTCCTAGCCAAGTTTTCACCCCGCACTTCTCGTGGTTGCATTGAATCCGGAGAATTGGATGTCTTCATGTAGGAGGTGGTCGTTGGTTCATTCCCATTATATGGTAATGGCGATATTCCACGGCTACTGGAAACGGCAGGAAATTACATGCAAATCCTTCTTTATGTCTTCGAACGGGAAGTTGCTGCAAATGAAGACAATATCCAATTACAGATTATCTCTAAAGTGGACGTATTTACGATTGTGGCAAAATGAATGACTCTGGGAAGTTAGGCAGTTAGCCAATGTGCCAATGTGCCAAGGTGTAGAATAGAATGTGAATAATAGGTGAAAAATAGATAATATTATATATATAAATGATTGAATTTATTCGTATTTTTGAAAAATACGAAGGAGATGGTCGGGGGTGCGGTCAAAGGGAATCAAACTAGTTAAAAACCATTTAATTGCTGAAGTTTCCCAGCACTTTGTAGAGCTTCATCAGGGCTGTTATAGTTGGAAGATACCCATACAGTGCTTCCAAAGTTGGACGAAACGTCGACAAAGAAATAGTTTTTAACTATTTTGGTTCTCTTTGACCGCACCTCTGCCCATCTCCTTCATATTTTGAAAAATAGATAACTTTGATTCGAACTGGAAAAGCCGAGATCGCACTATTTTCCCCGATCGCCTTACAACTGCGTTATTTTTTGTTAAACTGTTATATTCTAGGCATGAATTTTTTCGACAAATAGTTTGTTTTTATGATAGTTGATAGTGTTAAGTTGATTAAAAAATAAAAAGTTTAAAAATTAATGAAACTGTGACAAAATAGGGTAATTTGACTAGTAATTAATGATCTGGGTAGAATAGCCTGCAAAACTTTTTTTTTTAAAGAATCGGACGTGAGGTGTAAATTTATATTTAAGATTGTCCATGAGGATGGCCGAATTGGCCGAAACGTTGGACTTAGATATAATAAAGAGTATTGTGACATAAATGGATACCAGTTAATTTGTTTAAAATATCACATTTTATTTTAGAAATTTTAAGAAATAAAAAATAAAAAAAGGCATTTATAATAAGAAATAAAACATGTACAACTCATCAAGATGGAAATCCATTTTTCTTCACCTTAGAGAGAGTAAATACATTGGGTTGTTGTAAAACAACGTAGCCATCAATACATAATTGAACATATGTACACTACAATAAATTAACATTTTCCATTTATTAAACAATAACTATTAATAACCTAAATTCAATACACTTCAAATTCTTTTTTTAACAAAAAAAAATTGTTTTCCTCATTATCGCACAAAGTCAAAAATTAATAATATAAGAACGAGTTTCTAAAAATTCGGATTCTAAGTAGTTTAATAAAATAGAAAAATTAAATGAAATTTTTTCTGGGACATCTAGTCCTCTAAGAATAATTAATTCTAATGAAAATTTGAATACCAGTTGTCTGGCATAAAATGGTTTTATTACATTTTTTTTTTAATTTGAAATAAATATTATATTTGAAAGGAATATGGTCCGGGTGCGGTCAAAAAAACTCAAATAGTAGAATTATACTATTTTATTGAGCCAAATAGTTTTAGAAATTTAGGCTCAATAAAATAGTATAATTCTACTATTTGAGTTTTTTTGACCGCACCCGGACCATATTCCTTTCATCTATACACACGGTCAATCAATAATCTTCCAGTAAATATTATATTGTGTTCACTATAAACGTTTTTTATAAAATAGAGGGATACATTGTTTAAGTGAGTAAATATTCTTTTTATTCTTTCAAATTGTTGACAATATCGTGTTGGCACGGGTTATCCAGAGGGCCACTTTCGTTGACTGTATCCGCTACAACTTTCATTGTCCCTTTAAATTCTCACTGAGGAGTATTATCGAAACTCGCCCGAAAAGGCTGGCCACGTATTCCAACTCCAGTACGTGCCCTACAAGAACACTTTCCATACGCTCCGTATGCGGATCGCTACCATTCCAAAGAGTTATAGAGCTGTAGCATTATCGTTATTGTTTGTTTATTCGGAAGAGTTGACTTCCTCATAGCGTAACAGTTCCTGAACGTCACAAAAATGACACTGCGTCACTGGGACTGTAACAGTCAGTACAAAAGCCGGGAAGAAAAAAAGGCAGTTATCTCACCCCAATTTATTACTTTAATGAAAACTATGTATAATCAATAGTCAAAACAGGTGAGACTGCCAAGTATAGGTAGGGGGAATAAAAAATGGCGGCTGTTTCAAAACCTTAAAAAACATTAATTTTTCATTCGGTGCTCTATATCTGAAAAACTACTAACAGCACTAGAAAACCTAAGAGAACATTATTTAAAGAAGAGTAAGTATACTGAAATATTAGCCCTAAAAGAGCTATTTACGTCCAATACTTCTCGAGATAAAGCTTTTCAAAAAGCGAAATTTCTTAAAAATCTACTGAAAGATTAGTAGATAGTTAATTTATTTTGAGAAATCTATATTTAAGGAACTATGTGACGTACAGATGTCTATTAGCACTCAAATTAAAACTATTTTAATGGAATATAAAGAAATTTATGACCTTTACCTTCGTAGGAATAGTAGTTTTCATGATATTTACTAAAATAAATTGATTTATAGTTGTTGGGACAATAAGTTTCATTTATGAAAAACTTCATTTCAGGAACTATTGGACGTACAGATGTCTGCCAACGCTCAAATTAAAGCGTGTTAAATTTACTACAAAATAGTTAATTATATTTATCTTTTTAGGAGTAGTAGTTTTTATGATATTTGACAAAATAAACTCACAAAATGTTAATTTCTAATTGTTCGTATAAAATGTTGGATTTTTGAAAAAATATATCTCTAGATCCAAAAGATGTACATATGTCTGACAACACTCAAAATAAAGGAAATTTAACTTTCTATAAAGTAGTTTATGACACTTATCTTCGTAGGGGTAGTAGTTTTTATGATAATCACATATGAATATAAATTTGGCTAATAAAAATTTGTCCGAACAATTATAAATCAATTTATTTTAGCAAATTTCATGTAAACTATTACTTCTACGAAGATAAACATCATAAACTACTTTATAGCTCATTAAACTAGCTTTAATTTGAGTGCTAATAGACATCTGTACGTCAAATGGTTTTTGAGATATAAATTTTTTTAAATAAATTCACTAACTACTGATCTTTCAGTACGTCCCATACAACATTTTTCTGAAACGTTGCTTTTTAAAAAGCTATATCTCGAAAAGTATTTAACGTAAATAACTCTATTAGGGCTCATATTTTAGCAAATTTACTCTTCTTTAAATGACTATTCTTAGGTTTTCTTGTGTTGTTCCTACTTTTTAAGATATAGAGCTCCGAATGAAAAATTAGTTCTTTTTATCGCTTTGAAACAGCCGCCATTTTTTATTCCCCCTACCTATACTTGGCAGACTCATCAGTTTTGACTATTAATTATACATAGTTTTCATTAAAGTAATCAAAAATTGGGGTGAGATAATTTCCTTTTTTCTCCTCTTGGGCTCTTGTACTATTAGGTAGTTGAGATGGAATTTGCTATCGTTGCGGTACTATCCCTGTTAAAGCTAGAGAGAGGTCATTTTCCCCTAATAATTTCTATTATCCGAACACCTCATTACAGCAATTAGTTGGTATTACCTAGCTTAGACTGTAAATATTTTCATTTTCCAAGGTAAATAGGCGTTATTTTCGAAGATAGGTAAAAATTAAATGTATTAACCATTGTAATGAGGTGTTACGTTCCCTATTGCCACGACTCTTCTCCACAACGGAAAACGAGAGTTGTAGATCCAGTGACCTGGATCTGTGAGAATCGGGATCAAGTTACTAATGACCGGAGGATTTTCGATCTAGTCGCCATTTCCCACAGCTCGCTATGGATTGCTAATATTCACGTATCTGTCTGCCAACATGCAATATCTCACCTTTATTTATGAGAACAGAATAACTAATACTGTTAATTATCCTTTTATACTTAAAAAAAAAAAGTTCGTTATATGTAGAAACCTACTAATTCCAAGGGTTCGAATCTGTGCAGAAAATTATCTGTTACACTATAGCCGTCAGTCAACCCTGTGGGTTCTGGAACCCTTCAGGGAGTCCAACCAGGCCCATAAATTGGGTACCCTTAATTAGGTAAAAATCTGACTCTGACCAAATCACCTCCTTGCACAACCTTTAGTCTAGTACCAGTTCTTTCTTACGAAGTACTGCACCCTTGATTCTTTTTTTTTTTTATTAAGTAAGTTTTTAAACCGTATTTCTATGCAGCAAAAAACAGAAAAATGCGCAGTAAAAACCCAAACTCTGCAAAATTGTGTAGTAAAAACTCAGCATATGTATTAAACAACCAATTCCTGCAATAATCATCTTTATTGTTTAATTTATAATATTAATAAATGGAAAACTTACCTAAACTTATTTGAAAACCTCGCTAATTATTCTCTACATTTATGTAAACGTACATAAAAAACTAAACTATTTTATTTAATAAATAACTCAAATACTATCCAATTATAGTCTCAAAA
>NW_027115249.1:2087563-2095588 GCF_000696795.3 Halyomorpha halys | reverse complement strand
AAATAAAGTTTTGAGACTATAATTGGATAGTATTTGAGTTATTTATTAAAGAATTACCAGTCTCAAGAAAATATTAAGATTATAAATAAACTATTTTAATTAAAACCTAAAATTCTGTCTGATATAGTAAGATTGTCTGGGTGGCTGTCAATAAAGTTACCATCATAGTAGAAAAAACAATTTATTGTAAACCAACGTTTTGTAGGGCTTCGTCAGAGCTACATGAAAACAAGATAAAAACATTGTAAGAAGTTACAGAACATTAAAATAAATATACAGAGAAAATAAATTGATTATTGTCAGCGTCTGTTTAACCTATCGCTTTGAACAGCCATGATGAAGCACTGTTAAGTGGGGCGAAACGTCGGACATTAAATAGTTAAAAACTATTTGTTCTTTTTTGAATGCAACCCTGACCATCTTCTTATATTAAAAATTATACGGTCAACTATATACATGCAAAATAATAATTATTATTATGCAATTGAAGGATGTAAGAAAAAAAATTAACAAATAATAACAACTAATATTTTTAGAATTAAAAAAATAAATAACTACCTTTTTTATTTGACGGAAGATAGTCTGGGCTATCTTCCTACATTCTACTTTATACGGCCACTTATCTTCTTACAATAAAAATAAAATCAGTATTTCAGTTTTTAAAATCACAAAATTTACTGTCACAAATATAATATTGAACAGGCAAACATAAAATAATAAAACAAATGTAAGCAAAAATAAATATTGAATTAATTACGTTGATGACTACTCATGTTTTACGCCACTAAACAAAAACAAACAGACAAGTAAGTTGGATTAGATTGAATTGAACAATGATATAAACATTAAATTAATATCTAAAAAAATCGAAATATCTAATATAAGTAGACTTGAAAAATTAAACATAAACATATTAATTTTATTAATTATAACAAAAACATGTAGCCTCAACACTTGTGTATTATCTTTACTCTCCTACGTTTCAGCCATTCCTACCATTTTCAAGGATCTTTTTCACACTTATCACATCATTGCAGGCCATTATACCTTTTTCAGTTTTTATAATTAGTCAATTACCTATTATTTTCACAATTACAATTATTAGTTTACAATTTCTATTTCGCCTAATCATTATATCAACACTACATTATATACAGCAATTTCTTTCTTAATGGAACCCCGATTGGAGAAAATAATCTTTGATAAAGACAATAAACATAAAATGAAACCTGGATTCCTATTCTCCAAATAAGAGGCTTTCCAAACGCGAACTTTAATATCGATGATTAAGCGTTTCTCCAATTTCGTTTCTTACTGCCGACATCGGCGTCACATACGACACAACTGGGCTATCGATCGGAAAATAATCGATAGATGGAAAGTATTCCCTTAAGCTGAGACTTTTACTTTCTCACGACGGAGAACAATGTGCTTGCTAACCAAATTACACGGACCTCTTTGGATGATGAAAGTATGGCTCCGGGTTCTTCGTCCATCTTCTCCAGTAATTTAGTTTGCGGTTCAGGATCTTTTGGTCTTGGATGCACTTACAGGTAATTTTTTCAAGCTGTCCGTTTGTGGATATATAAGCATATTTCAGGCGCCCGGCTCAACTTGATGTCAAATGTTCAAACTAAGCATTGATGTCCCTTGGATATTTTTAAATAACTCTTAATAATAATTCTTAATAAATAAAATAGCTTGTTTAATATTATTGTTTAAATCAATAATATCAATGACATTTTAAGGCTATATTGCACTACATCTGGATGAACAACTGACTTAAAATCGTTACACAAGACTGAAAAACAAGACAAACGGTTAAAATCTTCCAATTCATTACAAAAGACTGCTCTACATGACTGTAACAAGGCCAATCTGGACATACGGAGTTAGCTTTGGGGCTCCACTAAACCTTCGAATTCTTCTCGTATCCATCCTTACAACCTAAAATCCTTCGTAAAATCCTCGTCGTGAAATTACTTCGTCAGAAATAAAATCATCCATAAAGACCTTAATGTTACCTGTGTAACCGATCTAGCCCGAACCATCCAAACCCACTAGTTTCTAACCTTACTTTCTCTTCCATTCCTGAAAATCCTCTGAGGTGCCTGAAAAGAAGATGGCCAGGAGACCAGCTAATATAAAAACGTCATTAGAGTGCTACCAATAGGTAGTTTCTCTACATGCCTATATCACATTATTCAACATCAAATTTACTTAACGTGTTTTTAGTAAATACAGTTGTAAATTGGATTAAAAAAAAAAAAAGTAAGATTTCTTAAATTTGTTAAGCTGAAAAAATTAACCTTTAAATCTGGTGGTAAACGTTATTGGGCAATGATAGTGGGTTAAACCGAGATTTTGTAGAGTAAATTAACGTTTAAGTAGTTAAGTTAACCATACAAGAAACCATGGTTGCAATTGGATCTGTTATCTAGCATGTGTATTGTATTATTCCAAATTCAATAACATCTATTTGATCGAGATAGATGATTTGAAAGACAAAGAAGACTTCATAGAATTAGTTGCTAAGGCAATAATGAAAAAAAAACAAACATATTTAATCCTCGATAAAATGATTTTTATCTTTCCTAATGATTTCCTACATAAAATGTTTTTTCAGCGATTTCGACCGTCAAAAGTTACTATTGAATCAATTTTAAATTTAATCGGACCCTCAATTTATAACATTAGCGATAAGAATTGCGGAGTTATTTCAGTTTCTAACCTGGTAACCTTGGTAACCTGGTTAACAATGTCTACAAATTAAATTAATATCATGCGATTATTATATAGGTAAGTGAAGGTAAATATATATCTAATTAATAATAGTATATTGCCTGACTGCGCAAGTCTTTTGCAAGTATTTGCTACTTTTAGAATTCTGTGAAAAGCTCACTTAAATACTAGAAGGCCTTTAATTGTGATGTATAAGTGAATCCTTATGTGTGAGAGTTTGACCTAGCTGGCTCAGAGGTAGAATCGATTAAAGAGTGAGTAAGGCACAAAGTAGTAGTGAGTGAATCCTTCGTGAAAGTGTCATTTCATTTTAAGTCTGATATAGAGAAACGTTATTGAAACTGCTTAATAATTCAAAAACATTAATTGGGTATTTGACGACTTTTAACGCCATGTATAATAATTAAAATGTAAATATTTTGTAATTAGCCAACAATAAATATATTGTTTTGATTAAAATTTGGAATCCACACACAAGACTGAAACGACAAGAAACTGCTCGTAGATTCCGATTGCTACAACACTTACTTGACAAACGCTCTAAACTTCCCATTCATTACAAAAAATTAGTATACACTACAATAATCAGACCAATTTGGACATATGGAATTAAGCTCTGGGGCTCCACCAAACCATCAAATTCTTCCCGCATCCAATCGTTACAATCCAAAATCCTACGTAAAATCGTTGATGCTCCTTATTACGTTACGAATAAATTCATTCACAAAGACCTTAACATCCCATTCGTTGCAGAATTGGCCCAAAACAGATATGCGTCTTTTCATTCCAAACTCCTCAACCATCCTAACCCATTAATTCTTAATCTTTCATCCTTAACAATCCCTGATAATCCTCCGAGGCGTCTGAAAAGAAGATGGCCACGGGACCTTCTAGTTTAAATTAATGTTTGAAGTACCACCAATGGGTGGTTCCTTCCCAAGATTTTCAAGTGTATATGAAACATACTACATATTTACCTGTTGTATTATTTTGTACAGTTGTAAATTACAATAAATAAATAATAAAAAAAAAAAATTGATTAAAATTTGGTTATTTGAAAAGAATGATATGTATTTATGTTTATGTTATAATTAAGTGGAAAAGAAACAGTTGTTAAGGGTTGTTGAACCGCTTGGCCAACCATCTTCATTTTAAATAAGTAGTAACAAACTAATATGGACCTTATAGTTTCTAACATTTGAGCTAAACCGAGATTTAGAGTAAATCAACATTTAAGTAGTTAACCATACAACAAAACCATGGTTTCAATTGGAGCTGTTATCTAGCAAAGGTTTATTGTATTATTCCAAATTCAATAACATATATTTGATCGAGATAGGCGATGAAGACTTCATAGAATTAGTTGCTAAGGCAGTAATGAAAAAAAAATTTCTTCCTCGATAAAATGATTTTCTAAAATAAAATGCTATTCTGCCCAGGTCAATAATTTCGATCCAAAATACCCTATTTTGTTAATCATAATCAATTTTCACTATTATACTTAATCACAATAATATTTAATTGGTCGAAATGTCGGACTTACAAAGAAAATTAAATTGTTTTGAGACTTAAATGAGATAAAATTTATTTATTAAACAAAAGTTTTTCAAGTTTTTTTGGCTTCTAACAGATCCAGGATTACTTAGGACTACATCTGGACAAACAACTGACATGGAATCCTCATACAAGAGTAAAAAAGACAGGAAACTGCTCGTCGATTTCGACCATTACAGCACTTACTAGATAAACGGTATACATTGCCAATCCATTACAAAAGACTTATCTACATTACTATTATAAGGCCTATCTGGACATACGGAGTTGAGCTTTGGGGATCCATTAAACCATCAAATTCCTTCAGAATTCAATCCTTACAGTCCAAAATCCTTCGTAAAATCCTTAATGCTCCTTACTTTGTCACAAATCAAGTCATCCATCAGGATCTAATTGTCCCATATATTGCCGATTTGGCCAGACTAAACTTCCCAACCACCCAAATCCACTTGTTTCTTGGTTTCTCCTTCATTACCTAATGATGCTCCTAGGTGTCTGAAATGAAGATGGCCTCGGGATCTCTACTTCAAGAAATGTTATTGAAGTTCTATCAATGGGTAGATTCTCCACATGTTTGTATCATGTCACTATGTCACCTACAGAAAATTTACTTGTGGTATATATTTTTATACAGTTGTAAAGAACAATAAGTAAATTATAAAAATAAAAAGGTTTTGTTGGAAGATCGCTGATTGACCGTGTCTAGTACCTAGAAGGAAGAGCTTGGAAGCCCGGTTGTGTTAAAAGAAAAACTCAAATAATGATGAAAATATTTGTTATGAGCCTAACTTATAATAACCGGCTCATAACTAATCATAACCCATAACTCATAACTAACAGGCTCATAACTAATCATAACCCATAACTAATAACTAACAGGATCATAACTAATCATAACCCATAACTCATAACTAACAGGCTCATAACTAATCATAACTCATAACTAATCATAACCCATAACTATCAGGCTCATAATAAATAGTTTCACGTCTTTTCGAGTTTTTCTTTGACCAGACCCCGATCATCTTTCTAGTTTCGTCATCTTTTGGCACTTTTTGGATAAACAACATTTGTAGAATGTTATGTAATAGCAGAGTTGGGCAAATATTATTGGAATGACGAGAGAGGAACAATTTTTTATTCGTGAATTTTCTACTCAAATAATCAATTATTCTTACAAAACTTTTTTATTCGTCATTATTTTACACGAATAATCAATTATTTGGGCAGAACAAATCGAATAACCATTTGAATACTTTTATATTCGTCCATTTTATAGAAAAATAATCTCTTATTCGAAAAAAAATAATGATTAACCATCCGAATACGTTTGTATTTGTATAAAGACGAGATTTTTTTGTCTTACAGCTATACATAGATATATTTTATGATCGCGTATAGATTGATTTTAACTTTTATGATTTCCAATATTTTAGGGTACCTTTATGTTTTGAGATATGTAGAATATGAAAATACTATCGATTTATTTTAACTTTTCTGATTTCTAACATGTTAAGGTCCCTTTATACGTTTTGGGATATATAGAATATGAAAATGCTATCAATAAAATCGATTAATTTTAACTTTCTTGATTTATAACATATTAGGGTCTCTTTATATATGTTGAGATATGTAGAATAAGAAAATGCTATCGATTTTAAGATTGCCTATCAATTTATTTGAACTTTCTTGATTTCCAACATGTTAGGGAACCTTTATGTTTTGAGATATGTAGAATATGAAAATACTATCGATTTATATTAACTTTTCTGATTTTTAACATGTTAGGGCCTCTTTATGTTTTGAGATATGCATATTTCTTATCTTAGTTAAAATAAATCGATACGCAATCTTAAAATCGATAGTACTTTCATATTCTACATATCTCAAAACATATAAAGTGACCCTAACATGTTTGGGATCAAGAAAGTTAAAATAAATCGAAACGCGATAATTAAATCGATACGTGATCATAAAATCAATAGCATTTTCATTTTTGGCATATATTAAAACATATAAAGAGACCCTAACATGTATCAGAAAAGTTCATATAAATCGATGAACGATCACAAAATCGATATTATTTTCATATTCTGTGTTCCTCAAAACGTATAAAGGGACCTTAACGTGTTAGAAATCGGAAAAGTAAAAATAACTCGTTACGAGATCTTAAAATCGATATAATTTTCATATTCTGTATTACTCAAAGCGTATAAAGGGACCTTAATATGTTAGAAATCAGAAAAGTTCATATAAATCGACGAGCGATCACAAAATCGATATCATTTTCATATTCTGTATTCCTCAGAACGTATAAAGGGACTGTAACATGTAAAGGAATCAAGAAAGTCAAAATAAATCGATATGCCATGTTAAAATAGATAGCATTTTCATAATCTGCATATCCGGAAACCTATGAATTGGCCCCTATGTATTAGAAAAAAGAAAAAATGAAAATAAATCGATATGGGATCTTAAAATCGATAGCATTTTCATTTTGTACTCGTCTAAATATGCGAAATAGAACCCTCATACATTAGAAATTGAAGGTGGTAAAAAAATAAGTGAATTAAAAAAAAAAAAAATCAAATTTTTATTCGAATAATATGTATTGGACTAATTTTGTATTCGAATAATTTTTCATTCGACTAATTTTTTATTCGAGTGAAACAGTATTTTAAATATTCGAATAAAAAAGTATTCAGATTGTTTAGTCGTATTTTTATTCGAATAAAAATTTATTCGTCTCTCGTCAATCGAATAAAAACTTCGAATAAAAAATTATTCGTCTCTTAATCGAATAATTTTTGCCCAACTCTGTGTAATAGTTGTATTTTTGTAATTAGGTACAGAAATTAGCTATAGTTGAAACTAATAGCTAAAATTGCCATGGCAACGACTCTTATTCATGAATGAATCATTGATAAATAAATATCGTATCCATGGCAACGACTCTTATTCATGAATCAACCATTGATAAATAAATATCGTATCCATGACAAGTTTCATTTCTGCCCAATACTGCCTAGCGCATGTTTATGTCGAATGGTGTTAGCCATAAAATTAAATTTGTTTAAAATTTTTACTTTTCTTGATGGAACCTTAGATTTTTTCCCCCCAAAATTAAAACAATTACAGTGACTTTAATATTACTCCACGAAACTTAGTACAGTTTAAACTGCATCAAATTGTACAAACCGGACCTTCGTAAACAGCGTTTCCAAAAGGAGTAACTAGTTCATTATTCACGGAGGCAAACTGCCGTTTTCTATATTTAAGTAAGCGAAAGTAAAAATTACAGATTTATACAACATGTTAATTAATGACCATATGTTTTCGTACCTCTTTGGTTCGTTAAGTTTATACATTTTTCATCATTATCCGTAAATTCTATAATTTATGTGAGATATATTTTTTATAAAATCATTAGCTTTCCATTGCTTTATGATACAGCTGTATTACTGCTATTTGAAAATTTGTTTTGAACGTGGGAAAATATTTTTCTTTAAGTTAATTACCAAATTCCTTTGTAGTTGATATTAATTTTTGATAACTATTAATAATGTGTGGGGTTTTATCATCTCTCTATTATATATATAGTTTTTATGGATTACCATGTGATGTTTTATTTTACATATGATTACCAAATAATATCTATTGATTTAAAATAAATAATTCAAATTTTATTCATTATAGTCTCAAAACCTTTTATTTCTCTTATAAGTCCGA
>NW_027115249.1:2077728-2087016 GCF_000696795.3 Halyomorpha halys | reverse complement strand
TTAGTCTTACTTAATATCTCTGCATAGTGTTGGTTTAAACTTCTTGTATCTGTTTTGAAGATTATAAGTATCTATTGATTTAATTAAGTGAGGAGACACAATAACTATTATAAAATGGTAAACTATTATGATAATGTAATGTAGAAGGAAAAATTTGGGTTGGGTAAAAGAAATAAATGAGCATAAGAGTTTAGAAAACAAGATTTTGCAATATAAAAAGAAAATAATGAAGCAATATGATTAAAATAGTAATAAAATAGGAGTAATAATAAGTAGAAAAAATAAAAAATACTTTTATTATTTATAACAAAAATATACATTTAGTCTCAGCACTTCATTGTTGTCTTGAAACTCCTACGTTTTAGCCATTTCAAGGATCTTATCACAACCAAACATTTAGTACAAGAGCCGGGAAGAAAAAAAGGCAGTTATTTCACTCCAATTTTTGATTATTTCAATGAAAATTATGTATAATTAATAGTCAAGTTTGATAGGTCTGCCAAGTATAGGTAGAGGGAATAAAAAATGGCGGCTGTTTCAAAACCATAAAAAACATTAATTTTACATTCGGAGCTCTATATCTTTAAAAATATTATACAGGAAAGTCTAAGAGAACGTCATTTAAAGTAGAGTAAATTTGCTGAAATATTAACCCTAATAGAGCTATTCAAGTCCAATAGTTCTCGAGATATAGCTTCTTAAAAACCAACATTTCATAAACATCTACTAAGGGATATACGTCTGCACGTCAAATGGTTTTTGTGATATAGATTTTTCAAAATAAATTCACTAACTACTGATCTTTCAGTACGTTCTGTACATTTGTATGAAATATTACTTTTTAAAATGCTATATCTCGAGAACTATTGAACGTAAATAGCTCTATTAAGGCTTACAGTTTAGCAAATTTACTCTACTTTAAATGACGTTCTCTTAGACTTTCCTGTATAATATTTTTAAAGATATAGAGCTCCGAATGAAAAGTTAATTTTTTTTTAAAGTTAATTTCATGTAAACTATTACTTCTACGAAGATAAACATCATAAACTACTTTATAGCTCATTAAACTAGCTTAATTTGAGTGCTAATGGACATCTGTACGTCAAATGGTTTTTGAGATATAAATTTTTCAAAATAAATTCACGAACTACTGATCTTTCATTACGTCCCATACAACATTTTTCTGAAACGTTGCTTTTTAAAAAGCTATATCTCGAAAAATATTTAACGTAACTAACTCTATTAGGGCTCATATTTTAGCAAATTTACTCTTGTTTAAATGACTATTCTTAGGTTTTGTTGTGTTGTTCCTACTTTTTAAGATATAGAGCTCCGAATGGAAAATTAATTTTTTTAACGTTTTGAAACAGCCGTTATTTTTTATTCTCCCTACCTATACTTGGCTGACTCATGAATTGTGACTAGTAATTATACATAGTTGTCATTAAAGTAATCAAAAATTGTGGTGAAATATCTGACATTTTTCTCATCTAGGGTTCTAGTGCTAATTGGTTATCACATTGTTGCAGAGCATTATGCCTTTTTCTATTTTATCATTAGTCAATTACCTATTATTTTCACAGTTACTCTTATTAGAATAATTAGTTTACAATAACTGTTTCACCTAATCACTCAGCAATATAGTGAATGATAAAAATTGACAAAGGCATAATGGTCAGCAATAATGTGATAACCAATGTTTGACTGTGATAGTGTGAATAAGATCCTTGAAAATGGCCAGAACGGCTGAAACGTAGGAGTGCAAAGATAATAAAAAATATTGAGACTAAATGGATGTTTTTGTTGTAAATAATCAACAAATCTGTCTCAAGGCCCCTCAAATGACATTCACAAAATTCACAGTTGACAGTTCCTCTCCTCTCCATTTTTGAAACTACCCCAACTGCAAATTCTAGGTCGAAACGTAGGTAGAAAATATATAAATAGTTATTACTATTGTTCATTCCTTCCTGACCATCTCCTTCAAATAAACATGCGGTCAATTATTTAAATATATATATGATATCCTATGTACTTCCTTCTAAAGTTCTCATCTTAAACGAATCATCTCCAGAAAGTACCAGAACTCCAAATACGTACAACCTTCAACCGACATACCGCTCCTCCACTCTCTTTACCACGACGACCCGAGGTCATCCACCGCCCAAGAACATCCTTGGACGTGAACTTTCCTCTGTGGTTCAAGACTCATCGCATTTTCTCCCATTTCGTGAATTAATCCATATCTGTGTAGAAAGTTTATGGTTTTAGCAAAGGGATGTGGTTGTAGTACCCCAATCGTGAATTTTCACAGTGTTAAGACGTTTTTACAGTACATACAAATTCTGAATATTGAAATAAAAGACAAAAAGAAGCATGACGAAAAGTCAGATGTTTCGCCCCAATTTTTGTTAACTCTATGTATAATTACTAGTCAAAATTGATGAGTCTGCCAAATATAGGTAGGGGGAATAAAAAATGGCGACTGTTTCAAAACGTTAAAAAAAATAATTTTTCATTCGAAGCTCTTTATCTTTAAAAATACTAACAACACTAGAAAGTCTAAGAGAACGTCATTTAAAGTAGAGTAAATTTGCTAAACTGTAAGCCCTAATAGAGCTATTTACGTTAAATAGTTATCGAGATATATGTAGCTTTTTAAAAGGCAATATTTCATAAAAATGTTGTACAGAACATCCTGAAAGATCAGTAGTAAGTGAATTTATTTTGAAAAATTTATATCTCAAAAACCATTTGACATGCAGACATCTGTTAGCACTCAAATTAAAGATAGTTTAATGAGCTATAAAGTAGTTTATGATGTTTATCTTCGTAGAAGTAATAGTTTACATGAAATTTGCTAAAATAAATTTATTAATAGTTGTTCGACAAATTTTCATTTGCCAAATTTATATTCATATGTGAATATCATAAATACTATCACCGTTACGAAGATAAGTGTAATAAACTATTTTATAGTAAGTTAAATTTCCTTTATTTTGAGTGCTGGTAGACATATGTAGGTCTTATGGATCTAGAAATATATTTTTTCGAATATCAAACATTTTATACGAACAACAAGAAATTAACAGTTTGTGAATTTATTTTGTCAAATAACATAAAAATTGCTACTCCTACAAAGATAAACGTTATAAACTATTTTATAGTAAATTTAACTAGCTTTAATTTAAGTGCTGACAGACCTCTGTACGTTCAATGGTTTCTGAAATAATGTTTTTCAAAACTCAAACTTATTGCCCGAACAACAATAAATCAATTTATTTTAGAAAATATCATGAAAACTACTATTCCTACGAAGGTAAAGGCCATAAACTACTTTATAGTACGTTAAACTAGCTATAATTTGAATGCTAATAGACATCTATACGTCACATAGTTCTTGAGATATAGATTTCTCAAAATATATTAACTAACTATTAATTTTTCTGTAGATTTTTAAGAAATGATGCTTTTTAAAAAGCTATATCTCGAGAACTATTGGACGTAAACACCTCTTTTAGAGCTAATATTTCAGCAAATTTACTCTCCTTTAAATAATGTTCTTTTAGATTTTCTAGTAATGGTAGTTTTTAAGATATAGAGCTCCGAATGAAAAATTAATGTTTTGAAACAGCCGCCATTTTTTATTCCCCTACTTATACTTGGTAGACTCATCAGTGTTGACTAATAATTATACATAGTTTTCTTTAAAGTAATCAAAAATTGGGGTGAGATTACTGCCTTTTTCTCTTCGTGGCTCTTGTACTAATTGTTGACCGTGCTTCGGATTGCACGCTAGTAGGTTTCCAGTGTGCATTAGAATTAGGTGCAAAACGTTCGCAAGTTAAATCAAATATAACATCTTAGAAATATTTTTTTTTCTTTACCTCCAACTCCCCCCCCTTCCAAGAAGATTTTTTTGATCTATCCCAGGTAGATATTGTAGAGCTGACGTAATAACGAGATCTTATAAACAAGTGACGGAGGAGTCCTAAGGTGAGATCGAAATGTTTTTATACAATACTTTTCTTTTCAACAGCCCTTTCACTTAATTTGAATATATATGTATTTTTTGTTTTGTTTCATTCCAGTGTATAAAGAATAAACTGGAAAAAGTAAATACTGCTTCCCATTAACATACTGAAACCGATGAGATATCTCCCACTGTCGCCCACGTGCTCACACTTTATTAGGCCCTGGCTAATTAAAGCCTAACGTAGGTATAAATTAATATCGGTAATAAAATAATTTATGACTAAACAACGTTCTTGTTACATACGTGATGGCTGATTTATATTTTAATGTCCATTATATCTTATTTATCTTATTTTTGTTTACTACTTTTGGGTTGTCAAGCTAAATAAAATGAATAAAGCCATACAAATCACAAAAAAAAAAAAAAAATAAAATAGGGGTATCCATGATCTTTAGTTTAACATGTTAAATGGAAAAACTCATGATAAATGCATAAATATTTCCTTCTTTTACCGTGTTAAAACGATATAACATATAACATGTCTGTTAAATGGAGAATGACGTCACGCACCAGACCAGCTGAGCTCATCATTTTGGTTGTTGTAGTAACAAGCGATGTTGGATACATATTACTTGCTCGTAGTTTTTATTGAATTGTTTAAAATGTTTCTATAACTAATTAAGCAATGGATGACAATAATTATAATGTAATGACAGTTGTCAATTAGCTCATCTTCATTCTCTTCCTCACAAGTTAAAAGATCAACAAGGCACTCCGTAGCCATGCTTTCACACAACTTCCTCTTTTCACTCAATTTAGGCATGTTACAATAAATTACTTTAACCAAAACTTAGAAATAAACAATAACATGAAGTTTTGATAGGAAAGGTAATAAAACAAGTTGCTCAGAAAATCCGCTAGGAGCTCTTATGCATTTAACATTTAACATGACCGTAAATAGGGCTGCTCACAATCCTATACTTATAACATTTAACATGGTAAAACATTTTATATTTAACAGAACATCATGAATATCCCTAATAAATACAAAAATTCACGAATAATAGTACAAGTCAAAATTATAAAAGTTTCATTTCACCTTAAGTACAGCAAAATAATCAGTTATTTTCGGATTTGTTAGTTCTGCTAAGCTGATGGAAAAGATTCAGCTTTGGTAAGTGTAAAATTTAGGATTATCCACGCAATTTTTGTTTTCAATTTTCGAGTCGCTGCCATGTTTTGACAACAATGTTCTGACCGAAACAATTTGGTGCGTCGCTCGCATCAATACCATCCTACTTTAAGTTGAAAGTTATACTCCCTCGTTATAGAACAGTATAGTAATATATAAATACAGTATAAATAATATATCACTGTAGCAATAATTTTCCAAATGACATTGTTTTGTCGTGGAGGTTGTGTATATTTAATCAGATCTGATTTGAATTGAAAATGTGAGATATTCTATACCAGAAGGAATCGATAATGTATCTTCAATAGGTTAGGTAGCTTGGTTGGAGATGAATTGACAGAAGGAGTTTTACGGGGACCAGCGGTTTTACTCAGTGGATGGAAACTTCACCCTGCAGGGAACTAGTCTACGGTCGTGAAGGGGATAGCATGCCCTACAGGAACTGGCTGTAGGTCCTTACGAAAGGAAGAAAATGTTTAGGATAGAGTAAAACTGTCACGACTGCAACTATCAAACAGTTACACCACTGTAGTGGTTAACACTTTTTTGGAGCAACAACTGTACGATAGTTACAGCTATACATTACAGTACACGGCGTATACATGTGATAGTTAAGTAACTAAAGTCAGTGATATTACTTGCACTATCAACTATCATGGCAGAGCTAGTGCGACAGTACAATCATAACTGTAACTATCATGCAGTTGCTCCTATCGCTAATCTCCAAGAGTGGGTAAAGTGGTGGGTATTTGTCGGATAAAATGGGTGTTTTCAAGGCATTGAGCGGGTATTTTTAGGTAGGGAGAGTTGGCAGCACTGCTTATAATTTAAATATCCGTAATGGAGCTATTAACGTCTCCAATTTTATATCCCTGCCTTTTCTAAATAATAATCATTTGAATCTCGCATATGTGGAAACTATATAATGTCTAACTCAGTAGGCAGCAGAACTTCATTCTTATCAGCTCTGGCGAAGCCCTGCAAAGTGGGCCGAAACGTAGGTTAACAATAAATACATTTCTGTTACTATTTTGATACCTTTATGAACCGCAACCAGGACTATCTTCCTCCAATATAATGTCTAACAAAAATGTTATTCTTGCAATAATTATGATTGAAATTATTTTGTATATTTACTGGAACCAGCTAAAACTTCGTGAGAATCACGTATAAAAAGATAGCGACTGATAAGGGCTAAATTTTTTTTAAAAAAATACTGGAACAAAATAGGTTAGTGAGAAATGAAATCAATTGATTGTATATACTTTAGAAATGTTTATTTTAAATTATAGAAGCTGAAATGACTAAATTAAGAACTATTACATTTAATTTCTAACCTAAAGGCAAGAGGTTTAACAAATTTGTTAAAGTTTGAAGGAGTCTGATGGTAAAAAAAATATTATAAATGAGAAGAAGTTGGTTGGGAGTACAACCAGTGAGGGTCAGGATGCTGTTATTTTACTTACATATTTAATTAATTACATCTATATTTTATTTCTCATTATTTTCATAACTTTAATTTTAAATAATTTTCATTTAGTACTTATATTTACTCATAAGGTTTTCATATTTATTTTATTTTTTTGCTCTTTCTTCTTCCTAAATTTTAATTTTACTTGTTCTCATATACCCTTTATCTTCTTATAATACTTAGACTATATATGTCTTTCAACACTATTTATGTATATATAGTGTTAGTTATTTTATTATTCCTTTTATACATTATATTTTCTTGTTTTTTTGTTCTCAGCCCACATGAAAGCTTGAAATTCTGGTCGAAAAGTTTTAACTTATTTGTTTACTTTAAAGATCCCAACTCCATCTTTTCCTCATATATATAAAAAACCAAAGTATCGGCGAGTGAAAAACTTAAAAAAAAGAGAAAAAAGAATGAGATATGACACGCTTGGACTGCTGTAAAAGACTGACTTTATGTTGTTAGTACATTTCTATATATATGTTCGATTAGCTGATCTCCTCAGTCAGCTATTAAAGTAACAGCTGTTACATTAAACAATAACAATAATAATTTATTTATTTGTTCGTGGGGCAACCCCCGTACAAATAGAGTAGGCTTATGAAATACATGAAATAGATAATCAATTGTAGTAATTTTACAAAAATGATGAGTAACAGATCGTTTATAAAAGCTAATAACAAACAATATACCCTAGCTGGGCTATCCACATTCGTTAGAATAAAACAATAAAATTAAAAATTCACTTCATATTTAATAATAATCTTTACAATCCAAAATCCTTCGTAAAATCCTCAATGCTCCTTATTTTGTTACTAATAAAACCATCCATAAAGACCTAAATGTTCCTTATGTAACCAATCTACCCCGAACCCGATATTATTCCTTCCATAATAAACTCCCTAACCACCCAAACCCACTCATTTCTAACTTTGCTTCCTCTTCCATTCCTGACAATCCTCCAAGGCGCCTGAAAAGAAGATGGCCTCGTGACCTTATATTGTAAACTGTTTTAGAGTTCTACTACTGGGTAGTTTCTCTACATCTTGTATCATATCATATGTCATTATGATCATATTTACTGGTTGTATTTTTTTATACAGTTGTAAATATCAACAAATAAATAAAAAAAAAAAAAAATTAATAATATTAAAAAACAAACAAAAACTATACCTCCTATTGGGACGATAGGTGTCCAGCTCTAAGTAAGAGGTTTTGGGTTACATATATAAAAAAACATTTTACACAGCATGTTTCGGATTCTCATGATTCGCAGGGCAATTTGTCGAAAAATGGAAACAATCCTCCAGGGCCGTTCCATCACAAGCTGAACAAAGTTGTGTGCACCGACATTTTGAGTAATTGCATATTTACCGCAAAGTCGTAGATGCCAAATTATTCTCAAGTGAGTTATAGGGCAACTGATCTTAAGTTAGCTTTGAGGAGCATCCGTTTTAATGAAGACCCTACCGTACCACGGGTTATAGCTCCATTCTCGTAATAACAAGAGGTCTTTATCCTTGAAAAATTCCCTGTATCTATCTAACATCTCCCCCATTCTAATTCTGATACTTATAGGATCATTAAGTAGTATCGGGTCAAACATTCCGAAGCTCTCCAATGTTTTCTTATCAGCGTTACTCAATTATATTGCATACTCAAACAGTTGCTGTAACTTATATATTTATAAATAAATAATTTATTTATTTACAATCAACTATTAACTTATAATAAAAATATTAATATAATGCATCTGATTTTTTTTTTGTTTCTTAGTGTTACTTTTTCAAAATTCTCTGAGGAGGAGGGCAGGCAAATACTAGGCGGGCCAATGCCCCCCTGAAAATACCAACGCTCTTGATAATCATACGTAACAAAAAATAATACTAATCTAAAACTGTTGCGTAGTCGAAGAGAAATGAGAACTAATTGGCGAAGACAACTTCCGCGACTCGACCACATTTCCAAAAACCACTTTTTTTATACCTTGCCAATTCTGAACTAGATCTCGAAAAAAACAACGTTTTTTTTTTTTCTTTTTATCGATAATGCTGTTTTCTCTTTCGTAGGCAGTGGAAGAAGTAGTTGAACCCGTTCCAAGATCACTGCCAAAGGGAGTGACGATCGTCGATTTCAATCAATATGTTTTTGTTAATGCCGCAATGAAAAAATAAGATTTACATTCTTAAATCTTTCGTGTAATTGGTCCTAGGGGGCGAGAAAAACAAAATAAAACACAGCCTAACCGCATCATTATATATCGATTTAGGATAATTATATCGACATGCAAATTCTATCAAAACATTTGTTTTCAAATCTGATTAAAGGTTATTAGCGAATGTTAAAAATAATTATTAAGTTGGGCGAATACTGAGAGATGAATACTTTTTTTCTTGAGTTTGAATTAATGTTTTTTTATTTACAATTAAAGAAAATCTTTTTATATGAATTTGTTAATTTTTGTATTTATGTTCATTATTGTTTTTATCTGTTATATTTTACACATCTTACTTTTTAAAAATTTTATATTCATTATCTGTGTTTCATTGTATGCCTATAGTTAAATTCTTGTAAATATTTTTTTAAATTTTTAAAAAATATTTTGATTGAATATTATTTATGTGCAAAAATACGATAAATTTT